>NC_061113.1:61397911-61668526 GCF_002878395.1 Capsicum annuum | reverse complement strand
GATGATTATTATGAAATCTTGATGTTTATAATTTTGAAAGATGAATTTACATGTGTGGAGATATAAAGCATGAATCTTGAATGATATTTATCATGATTTTGATATTTGGGTCATGAATCCCTATTGGAAATTGTGTTTTTTTGAGAAAGTGAGTGTTATAAGCACGTTTATGTTGAATATTTGAGATATTTTGAATGATTTGACCTTTTGGTCTTAATGAAGTTGTTTTGAACTCGAGTGCGAAAGAAATCCACAACGTAGTTGATTTTGATAGATGAGAAGCATGATGGCTCTCGATGTATATTTATATATTACTAAAATTGTTTTGTTATGGATTGTCTTTGAAATGATCTGAGCTAAATCTGGGAGAAATATTTTGCACTGAGTGGGAGGTATAAAGCGACCTTACTTCCCTAGAACTACATGCCCAGTAGGAGTGAGCCTGAGGCTAATTTATATAGTGATCACTAGTTTATGTGGATTTGATATCGATAGTCCTACTCTGATGGCAAGGATAGGACGACTCTCCCCAACATGGGTTGTACGTTGGACTCCATGTAGCTCACATGTTTTATGTCAGTTATAGGATCTCCCAGTGTCTGTGTGTTTCCTTATGTCTATGGTGAATGGTGAAGTGATTTGAGGGTAGAATTGTGAAAGTTATTCTTTCGAAAGATTTAAATGATATTTACATTATGAGAATTTATATTCTTGATGAACTGAAAGTGATTGACGAATTATATGATAACTCACGTGTGTTATTGTACATATTTCATCCTCTCATGATTATGATGATTTTTTTCTAGCTATGTGAGTCTTTCATACATCCTGCATATTTCTTATAAATATTTATGATGATGATGTTTATAAAACTGCATACACCCCAATATACTCGGCTTCTTTCCATGGTACTGACCCACATCTTCGGATGTGGGCTGCATTTTCTCAGAATGTAGGTTCAGGTGCTCAGTTCCAAGTTCGATAGTGATTCTTCGGGCACGTTGTTCTACATCCTCTGTTGTGGTGAGTCCTCATGTTCCAAGGACGTGATGTCTGATGTTGGTTTCACGAAATTATTTACATTTGATAACTGAGTATGAGTCAGTTGGGGCATGTCTTAATGGCTCACTGGTTTTATTGATTCTCTTAGAGGCTTGTCAGACTATTATAGATGTTGGGAGTTGACTAATAAGTTGTATTTAGTTATCTTTCTAAAATTCTTTTATTCTTGGATGATGATTACTCTGTTGATATTTGAGGGTTATTTATGGAAACCTCATTGATTTGTGTTGAACTGAATGAAAATGGCTCAAAGGGTTAGCTTGGGCTACTCGCAGCCTCAAGCATCGTGTGACGCTCTGGGACCCATTTTTCGAAGCATTACAGATATGGACTTATCTAGGCTTATGGTCCATGCTCAATAGATTGAGGAGCAGAAGACTAAAAAGAGAAAGAAAAAGAACAATAGGGCTAGAACAGGTAGCTTGTAGCTTTAATTTCAATCAGTTAAGGTCATAAGGTGGTAACCGTCCTTAGTTCCAACAAAAATATTTAGTTCTAGCTCCAACTTCAGCTAGTGCACCTGTGCCCAAATTTAGAAATGACAATCGGGATAGGGCAACAGGCTCTAAGTCCCAAGGAAGTATTAACAGTGCTTGTACGAATCCTCATTACTAGAAATATGGTTAAAACTATCAAGGTATTTGTATAGCTGGTAGTAAAGTATGTTTTGGGTGTGGAAAGCCATGTCACCGAGTCAGAGATTCTCCGAAGAGTGTTCAGCAGGGCCAGTCCAGTCGTCTCCTAGTTCTAGCCGATCGGCCAACTCAGCAAGGTGCCGCTTCAAGTGCTACCATTAGTTAGCGTCCAAATAGATTATATGTACTTCAGTCCCAACAAGATCAGAAAAATTCTCCTAATGTGGTTACTGGTACGTTATAAGTCTTTTATTTACATGTTTATTTTTATTAGACCCTGAAGCTTCTTTTTTTACCCCTTATTTGGCCGTCAACTTCGAAGTCAATCCTAAAATCTTAGCAGAGTCTTTTTTAGTATCTACCCTAGTAGGTATCTATTTTATAGCCAGGCAAGTATACAAGAACTGTTCGGTCACAATATCTCAGAAAGTCACTTTAGTTGACCTTATGGAGTTAGAGATGACAAATTTTGACATCATTCTAGGCATGGACTGGATCCACTCATGCTATGCTTCTGTTGATTATAGAAACAAAGTAGTTCATTTTCAGTTTTCAAATAAACTAGTCCTTGAATGGAGAGGTAGTACTACAGCTCTTAGGGGTCAGCTTGTTTAGTACCTTAGAGTGAGAAAAATGATATCCAATGGGTGTATTTATCATTTTGTCCAACTCAAAGACTCTAATTCTGAGACTCCAAATCTTGAGTCTATTGCAGTTGTGAGGGAAAATTCCAATGTGTTCCCCAAAGATCTTCCTAGAGTTTCTTCCAAAAGGGAAATTGACTTTGGAATAGACCTTCTTCCAAATACTCAACCAATCTCTATTTTTCCATATAGAATGGCTCCAACTGAACTTAAAGAGTTGAAAGAATAGTTGAAAGATCTCCTAGATAAAGGATTCATTAGGCCCAGTGTCTCCCTGTGGGGACGCACTAGTTCTGTTCGTGTATAAGAAAGACAATTCTCTTAGAATGTGTATTGACTATCATCATTTGAACAAAGTTACAATTAAAAACAAATATCCACTTCCCAGAATTGATGACTTATTTGACCAACTTTAGTGTGCCAGTTACATTTCTAAGATAGACCTCAGATCCAGCTATCATCAGGTCATAGTTAGAGAATATGACATTCTAAAAATAGCTTTTGGAACATGGTATAGTCAATTTAAGTTTCTAGTTATGTCCTTTGGTCTCAGGAATACCCCAACAACCTTCATGTACTTGATGAATAGAGTGTTCAACCAGTACTTGGACATGTTCATCATAGTCTTCATTGATGACATTCTTTTCTACTCCGATAACGAAAATGATCATACAGACCACCTCAGAATAGTATTGCAGACTCTTAAAGCCCATCAGTTGTTCGCTAAATTCAATAAGTGTGAATTTTGTCTAAGATCAGTAGCTTTTATTGGACATATTGTTTCTTATGATGGCATTAAAGTTGATCCTCAAAAGACTAAAGCATTGAAAAATTAGCCCATACCGATCTTTCCATCAGATATTAAGAGTTTTTTGAGTTTGGCTGGCTATTATCAGTGGTTTGTTAAAGAATTCTCATCCATCACATCCCCTATGTCCAGATTGACTTAGGAGAAAGTTAAGTTTCAGTGGTCAGATTCCTATGAGAAGAGTTTTCAGGAGCTGAAGACTCGACTCACCACAGCCTCAATTTTGCACTGCCAGATAGTTCAGATGGGTTTGTTGTGTATTGTAATGCTTCTAGAGTTGGTTTGGGGTGTGTTTTGATGTAGAAGGGTAAGGTTGTGGCTTATGCCTCTAGACAACTTAAGCCCTATGAAAATAATTACCCTACCCATGATCTTGAGTGAGCAGCTGTTGTGTTTGCCTTAAAGATTTGGAGGCATTATTTGTATAGGGTGAATGTTGATGTGTTACCAGATCACAAAAGCTTGCAGTATGTGTTTTCACTGAAGGATTTGAATCTGCATCAGAGAGATGGTTAGAGTTGTTAAAAGACTATGATATGAGTGTTTTGTATCACCCGAACAAGGACAATGTAGTGACAGATGCCCTAAGTAGATTGTCTAAGGGTAGTGTTGCTCATGTTGAGGATAGTAAGAAGAAGTTAGTTTAGGAAGCTCACCAGCTTTCCAGGTTAGGTGTTCGTTTGGTTAATTCAGCTGAGGGTAGCATTTGGGTTCGGAATAGTTTGGAATCTTCTTTGGTTACTGAAGTGAAAGAAAAATAGGATAAGGATCCTAGTCTGGTGAAACTAAAGGAGTTAGTCAGAGATCAAAAAGTTGAGGTTTTCTCCTAAGGTAAAGATAGTGTGTTGCATTGCCAGGGTGGACTGTATGTGTCATGTGTTGATGAGTTGAGATAGTGAATTCTTCCAGAAGCACATGGTGCGTGTTACTCGATTTATCCAGGGGCCATAAAGATATACTGTGATCTATGGGAAATTTTTTGGTGGAGTGGGATGAAGAAGGATATTGCAGGGTTTATGGCTAAGTGCTCCACGTGTCAGCAGGTTAAGAATGAACATCAGAAGCCTAGTAGGTCTATGCAAGAGTTCAGTATTCCCACTTAGAAGTAGGAGGTAGTGAATATGGATTTTATGACAGGTCCGCCTTATACACGTTAGCAGTATTATTCAATTTGGTTCATTGTAGACAGGATGACCAAATCTGTCCATTTCTCGTCAGTTTACAATTCTTATTCAGCCGAGGACTATGCTAACCTCTATATTAAAGAGTTGGTTAGGTTCTACGGTGTCCTGTTGTCCATTATTTCTGATAGAGTTACGCAGTTCACCTCTCACTTTTTAAAAGCTTTTCATAAGGGTTTTGGTACTCAAGTTCACCTCAGTACAACCTTTCACCCTTAAACAAATAGTCAGGCAAAAAAGACCATTCAGACCCTTGACGATATGTTGAGAGCGTGTGTTGTTGACTTTAAGGGCAGTTGGGAGGACCACTTTCCCTTGATTGAATTCACGTATAATAACAGCTATCATTCCAGTATTCAGATGCCTACATTTGAGGCTCTACATAGAAGAAGATATAGATCTTTGATTTATTGGTTTGAAGTAGGAGAAACCTCTTTGATAGGGCCGGACTTAGTGTTTGATGATTTAGAGAAAGTACAGTTAATTAGGGACCTCTCTACTTTCTCGGAGGTAGCGGTATGGACTGCGTACATTTTACCCTCCCCAGACCTCACTTTATAGGAATACACTAGGACTGTTGTTGTTGTTGTTGTACAATTGATTAGGGAGAGGCTTAAGGAAGCCCAAAGCAGATAGAAATCTTATGCAAATGTGAGAAAGAAAGATCTTGAGTTTGAGATTGGTGATTTTGTATATTTGAAGATCTCTCCTAGGAAAGGAGTAAAGAGGTTTGGTAAGAAGGGAAAGCTTAGTCCACGATATGTTGTCCCTTACAGAATTATGAGCCATTTTGGAAAGGTGGCTTATGAGCTTGATTTACCAGTAGACTTAGCATCAGTGCACCTAGTATTTTATATATTCTTGTTGAAGAAGTATATTGGAGACCCAGCAGTTGTCGTTCCTTTAGAAAGCATAGATGTTCAGAACAGCCTTTCTTACAAAGAAATTCCAGTCAAAATCTTTGATCGACAAATTCGTAGACTAAGGAACAAAAAGGTTCCCCTAGTCAAAATTCTTTGGAAAAATCATTCTGTAGAGGGAGAAACTTTGGAAGAAGAACAAGATATGCGGACCAAGTACCCTTATCTTTTCTCCACAAACTCAGACCCATCTTAAGGTAACAATCTTCTTAGAAATTCTCTTCTCCATGCTCAGTCCAGTTGCATATCATTCTTATGTCAGTCATGCATTCACAGTACCTGTTCATTCATGTGTCATGTTTTTGACTCATCCATGTAATCATATTTTCATCACATATATTCAGCATGTAATCTTAGTTCCTCAGTGTTTTTAGCTTAACCAGTCTTATTCGAGGATGAATATTCCTAAGATAAGATATTGTAATACACCAAAAATCTAAACAAATGTTAACTCCATGTTCCAAGCTCATGCATAGTACATAATAGTTATTTGATAGTTATATGAGTGAGTTTAATGTATATTAAGGCCTCAAAATAATTCCCATCTATTAGGTAAATCAAAACATTCCTTACCGATTGAAATTTTTAGAAGAATATTGCTTTAGTCAACTTCAAATGAGCACATATTTTTCTATACTAACAATTTTCCATATTAAGACCCACCAAATGATAGGAAATTGAATTAGCTTTCCAACAATACCAATTTTGCCCAAATCTAATACTCGGGTGAGAAGTTTTGGAACTTTTAGTGCAAAATAGTAGCCCAACATGATAAGGCTATGTTGCGGTGATGGCCAAAATCACGTTCATCCTATTTTAGTGTATCACCGCGATTGCCACAGCATTGCACCAAGGGGTCATTTTGAAATTGTCCTTTTCCAGTGGGGCACCGCGATTGGCACCGCATCGCGCCAAGCTTCCAGTTGGGGATTGTTCGTTTCCAGGGGCGCAACGCGATAGCACCATGTCACACCGTTAGGAAAAATAGGAATTGTCAATTTTTTAGTGGCACGCTATAGCACCGCGTCGCGCCAAAGGCCAAAATTGGGATTTTCCAATTTTGTGATTTAACTTCCAAGGACTATTTGGTCTTTTCCCATAGACCCAAATCCGTCCAAACAGGAGATTTATGTCCCAATAGAGCATTATTTGCTCATTATTTCACAATATCTCAAAATTAAAGTAGCCCTCTTCAAGAATAAAAACCCTAGCCTTCAAAGTTCAAGATCAAAACTCAAGAATTAACCATTAATTATGACGAATTCATCAACCTAGGTTGTTAGATGTTCATTCATGATACTTTTCACCTATGGAGTCCAAGTCTCAAATTTTAAATTTCAAGTTGTGATCTTTACAAGTAATTGTACTTTTAACCATGAATTCCCATGAATCGTAATTTTATACCATGCTTACATGAAATTGTTGTTATTATTGAACCCCATACTTTCGAGCAATGCTATTTGCGGATTTAAATCATAATCAGTGATCATGATGATGAAACCATGCTATTTCTACAAGCTTTAAACTATTCCTATGCTTAGCTTAAACCATGGATTTCAAATATTTGATGAAATGCCTACAAGAATGAATTTTGTATAATGCTTTCATATTATTTCCCCCAAAGTTTTAGCACTATTTAGCTATTATGCTCTCAAGTCCTTGGGGTTATGAACCAAAAAACATAGATGTTTACTTAGTCTTAGTATCTTCAGAATAGTTTTAGAATATGCTATGAGCATTATTAGTTCAGTCAATTATCATAATCAGTTAATTTTAGATCAGTTCAGTATTCCGAGTCAGTTCAGTTAGGAGTAGGATTTAGCACTAAGCAAACCTAGGGATAGGAGCTCACCTGCTAGTTGAGGGTGCAACCTTTAGTAGCAGTCCCTGCGTTCCATAACTACGTAGCCAGTGTAGGTTAGAGATATTAACCTGGTAGTTGAGGGTGACATATATCTCACTAACGCACCTGCAGTAGAGGGTGACTCTTTAGTCCTTTAGGACTTCACTTTAGAGGATCCACGCAACTAGTATTATTACCCGCAGGGTACTGACACCCTTCCAATTGGGTTTACAAGTTGGATCCTAATTACCTCTTAATTGGGGTATAACAATTAAATAATAGCTCCTACAGTCTCCGTCCAGTAATCTGCTCAGTAATTCAGTTTCAGTATTCCTTGACCATAGCATACAGATATCAGTTATTCAGCTATCAAATTTTAGTATTTCAGTTTATAGATTATATTCAGAACATATTTTATTCTTGGTCATGCATTCCCAGCATTTACAAATTTCATGCATTTTATTCAGTACTTCATTTTATTCATTCAGTTAATTATTACTCCTGCATATAAAACCATGCATATCAGCCTACCTTATTTAGCATACCAGTAAATTTAAAGTAATGATCGCATACTCGTTTCTTGTGCTATGATGTATCATATCATAGGTTCAAATGCTCAGTTCCTACATTGCACATAGACATTCCAGATTATCAGCCATAGCAGTAGTGAGTCCTCATATTTCGAGGATAGACTATATTTATTTTCATTCTTTCAGTTCAGTAGCTAGTTGGGTTAGTTGGGTCTTGTCCCATCAACTTATCTTTAGTCAGTTTTAGAGGTTTTCGGACATTTCAGACAAACAGTTAGTTTTGTCATTATTTTTATCAGTTTCAGACAGTTGTTCTTAGACTGATATTTCCAGATTTATAATTCAGAGAAGTTTTAGTATTTAAAACCTTATGGAATATTCAGATATTCCGTACATGTATTTTGTTATTATTATTCAGTACTCATAGCAGGTGTTAGCTCATGGATTAGCTTGTGGTCCCTCAGGACTGTAAGCACCGTATAGAGCCCAGGGTGTACTCTTGGGGCATTATAGTAGTCTATAATCATGAGTTTAATTATAGTGGATTGTTGTGTGCTTGTTAGGGAAAGTCATGGTTTTTCCTCCCTTGAGAAAGGAGGTTTCCATGTTAAATATTTGTTTTCTTTAATTTCCAGCAAAGTTTTTTTTCCTTACTACTTTACTGTTTTTTTTCCTGTTTCTGACTTTAAGGGACCTGGTCTCTCGTAGTGTGGTGCAACCCATCACATTTCAACAATTGATATTAGAGCATGATCACTCTAAAAGGTTCATACCTAGAGTGATTCAGTGATCATGGCTGCTCCACCTAATTTTGAAGAAGGGTAATCTACCACTAGACCACCCCGCTTTAATGGGTAGTACTATAGGTGGTGGAAAACTAGGGTGTATGATTTTATTATGGCTGAGGAAGGTGAGCTGATGCATATAATACTTGATGGTCCTCATATGACTGTTAGAGAGTTTAATGAAAGAGACATAACAAGGATGGTTATCAAAACCAGGAGAGAGTTTGATAGTGAAGATCGAATGAAAGTTAAGAAGAATTACAAGTCAAAGAAATTATTTTTCTGTGACATAAGACCTGATGAATATAACAGGATATCTGCTTCTGAAAATGCTAAGAAAATCTAGGATTGCATGAGGACTGCTCATGAAGGAACCATTGATGTAACGGATTCAAAAGTTGATATGTTGACTACTTAGTATAAAACCTTCACCATGAAAGAAGGAGAAACTATCCAAGAGATGCATAATAGATTCACTTCAATCACTAATGAGTTGCACTACTTAGGAGAAGTTATTTCTTTATATAAACAAGTGATAAAAATTCTAGGCGTTCTTCCTAAATCCTGGGAAAGCAAAATGGATGCTATCACTAAGGCAAGAAACTTAAAAACTCTCACAGTGGATGAACTTATTGGTAATCTGAAGACTCATGAACTCAAGAAGTAGTAAGGGCAAGATAAGAAGAAAGCAAAGAGGGAAAAATCTTTGGCATTGAAGGCTTTAAAATCTGATTCAAGTGAAGAAGACACCGATGTTGCCTATTTTGCAAAAAGGATTGTTAGAGCTATAAAGAAAAGTGACCAGTTTTAAATAAGTGGAAGTAATAGCAAAAAGAAAAGAACTATTGAGGTTTGTCACAAATGTGGAAGTCCTGAGCATTTCATTAAGGACTCTCCAATGCACAAAATGGATTATCAAGGATATCTAATGATAAGAGGTGACAAAGGAAACAATAGGGACCAAGTCCTATAAAATCAAGATGAAAGGCTACAGCTGATTATGTAGTGAGGCAAGCCTTGGCAGTTTGGGGAGATTTCTCTAGTGAATCTGATAAAGCTAAGAAGTCTGGAGATGTTTTTATACTTACTGTGGAAGATAGTGAGATAATCTATGATTCCTTATTTTCTTTTATGGAATAAACAGAAGATAAAGAAGAAAAGAAGGTAACTCTCTCTAACATTAAGGAAAATTTAGATAACTTCTCTGCTATAAAGATAAAGAAACTTACAAATATGTTGTTTGAGTCTGTGTGTGAACGACTGTTGAGAAAAATGCTCTAGAAGAGAAAGTACAAAATTAAGAGCTTGAATTTATTGCTTTAACTCTACAGATATCTAAAATAGAAGAATTATTTAGAAAATTGAAATCTAAAAATCTGAGTTTAATGATTCAACTGGAAAAAGTAAATGATTCTGATGATAAAGGAAAAAAAGCTTCAAGGCAATAGATTAAGCTTGAAGAAAAATTGAGGGATTCTCAAAAGCTTGAGGCTATATAATGGAGAGTTAGAGAGGGACATGGTCTGTATAGGAGAAGAACTTAACAAATTACTAAAATGGACCATATTCTTTCTAATTTAATTAGTCAGGGTGTCAAGAATTGTAAATGCCTTGGATATCAGTGTAAAGCCCAATCACTTGGGTCTCAAGGAAAAGCTGTTCATGGTATTAAAAACATGGTCCATAAGCCTCTATGTACTTATTGTGTAAGAGATGGACACTTGAAGAAAACTTGTAAGTATTGGCTTAGAGCTAGAATAAGCAGGACTAAATACATCCAGTAGGAGAATTATTATCCTAAGGGTTCTATGCTCTTGAAAAAGTGAAGAAGAATTCTCTACCTAGATGGGACAAGAAAGATTTTATCACACCTTTGTCTTTCTATTGGGAACTCAAACTCAAATGGATTCCCAAATCTAACAAATAACTATGTTTTCAGTTAGGAGGGAATGCAATTAGAACTGGTTCATAGATAGTGGATATTCAAAGCACATGACTGGAGGACTGACTGCTTTCTTTATCTCAAGACACTTCAAGGTGGAGGTGTCTTTTTTGGAAATGGTAAAAAGGGTTATATTCATGGTGTGTAAAAGGTTTTAAAATCACCTGATCAAGCAACAAAAGATATGTATTATGTGAATGGACTCAAGTAAAGTCTTCTAAGTGTTTCTCAAATCTGTGACAAAGGTAATAAGGTTAAATTATCATTTGATGGTTGTACTGTGTCATGCTTGAAGTCTGTGAGAGTTATTCTCAAAGATGAGAGGATAAAAAAATATGTATGTGTCTGATTTGGAATTTGTGGCTGTTGGGGAATTAACTTTCTTAAGTGTTCAAAGTGAAGATGCTTATTTATCGCACAGAAGGCTGGGGCATGTAAGTTTCTCTTTATTGAACAAGTTGATTTCAAAGGACCTGGTTCATGGCATACCAAAACTGAAGTTTCTAGATAATAAGGTCTATAATGCTTGCGTTAAAGGCAAATAAAATGGGTCTTCCTTTAAGCTAAAGAAGCAGCTGAGTAATTTTAGACCTCTTGATATGTTGCATATGGATCTATGTGGATATATTAAAGTCCAAAGTAGAGGAGAATGAAGTATCTATTTCTCATTATAGATGACTACTCTAGGTTCACCTGGACAATGTTCTTGAGAATCAAGGATGAAACCTATGAGGTTCTGGTTACTTTTACCAAGCAAATTCAAATGAAACTGAATAATAAGATTTTTGAATTCAAGTCTGATCATGGAACTAAATTTGAGAAATCTCAAGTTGCAGGATTCTTTGATGAAAATGAAATCAGTCATAACTTCTTTTCCCCAAGGACTCCTCAGCAAAAGAGAGTTGATGAAAGAAACAAAACCCTTACAGTGATTGCTAGGACCATGCTGATTGAAGAATGCCATGAAATTTTTGGCAGGAATTTCAAAAATGCCATGAAATTTTTGGTAAAGTAGGTATATACCAAAAATTTAGAAGACAACAACTGAGGCAGACACAAATTAAGGATTCACTCAAGAAAGAGATGAACCTGGTCCCATCTCTTAGGTTAGTACCAAAATGTAAGGACTAGGTATGGTTTCACCTCCTAAAGGAACCAAATTTCATGGTTTTTGAATATAAAGTAAAAGAATTCTATTATACTATAGACTTCTCAGATGAGGGTTAAGCCTAACGACCCAGGTCAAGGAAAGCAAATAAAACTGGATGAAGAGGAACCGGGAGAAATTCTTGAAGTGCCAATTATAGGTGTGAGGACTATTTTGAAGCAATAACCCTCAAATGATTTTATGATTCATGCTTCAAAAATAGAAGGTACATTAGTATCTACGGTGAGAAAAAAGTTTCGCATAAGTGAGCTTTAGCTAATGTTTGAATTTATCAACAAGGTTATTCTGCCATGGTCAAAGAAAAAGACTATAGCTTTTGTTGTTGATTTGTTGATGATAGAATGTCTTAGTAAATTTGAGTTGATAAGTCTGTCTGCTCTAATAATAGAGTACATGTATAAGATAATCCAGGAGAAGGAAGGAAAACATGGTATACCTTAAGGGTATTTCCTAAACAAAGTCTTCAATTACTTTGGAATTGTGAGGACTAAGGGAAATCCGAAAATAGTGAAGCAAATGTTTAGACTTACATAATTGGTAGAAAATAAATGCATTGAAGGAAAAATAGGATTTGTGTCCCAAGTATCAGAGCTATTGGTTGCTCAGGAAACTTTAAGCAAGTAAATAAAGGAGATAAGGATTAAGTTAGCTGCTAAGGATGCTAAAATAGTGCAATTAAAGATGAAAAATTATAAGTTATCCTCAGAGGGACCTGTGCTATTGAGGATCTTACAGTAGAAAATGTAAAGCTCCAGACCAAGGTTGCAGAACTCACCAAGGAGATTCAAGGGTTGAATCCTGAAGTTAAAGACCTCATTAAGCAATTTCTAAATGCTCATGCTGTAGAGAGTTCTAGAATAAAAATTCTACTAAAATCCTTCTCCCCTAAACCTCCCTTTTTAAGTCCTATCACCTTTTGATATTCTTATGTCAGTTTTCTATTCTTGTTTCTAATGTGGCTTTTGATGAATCAGATATTTTATATTTTTTTGGTAAGCTGTAATAGTACTGATCTTGTTTGTGTGTTTCATCTATCTCTTATTTAATTAAAAAGTTGTTCTTCATGTTAGTGTTGCCAAGTGGCCTTGAGTTAACTAACTTGTGCTTATTTTACTCTTGGTTTACTGTTATCACTTTTCAATGATGCCAAAAAGGGGAATACTGACTTTATATGGTAGGGACTAGGTGTGTGTTGCATGATATGTTGGGGAACAGGTACCAAGCGCATATATGTTGAATATTGGTGAAATATGATGGCATACTGACAGGTGGAAGTAGTGATGGTGCATGGTGTGTGTTGCATGATATGTTAGGGACCAGGTACCAGGTGCATATATGTTTAATGTTGGTAAAGCATGATGGAATACTAACATGGGGTAGTAATGATGGTACATGGTGATAGGGGAAAGCATGGTGCATAGTGATAGGGGAACATTCATCGACAGTAGTGGTGATCACTCTAATTAAATAAGATGAATAAACTTTGATGCTAAAAAATATGTGGTTGGTTTGTCATCATCAAAAAGAAGGAAAATTGTTATATCTTGTTTTTATGATGATCAGCTGACAACAAGGGACCAGGTCCCTAGGTCTTGATGAAAACGTACAACTATCACTATTCTGCATAATTTTGTCTATTAGTGTAACAAACTGTGTAGGTGAGTTGTGTACCAGTCAGGACACCTAACCTAATCGAAATTCAATAATAATCATTATCCAGTTATAAATAGAAAAGAATGTTTCTCAATTTCATAGTTTTTACAATCTAATTATTCAAAGAGAGAAATCGACGAAAACTCAAATATTGCTCAAGATCTAGGATTTTGTATGCTTAGAGAGTGTTTGTTCTTAAGTCAAGTCTTGGTCAGTAATTAAATTACTCATGTAATAAGATTAAGGATTTTTTATATTTATTGAGTGCTTAGGTAGAGTTACCTGAGTTTAATATTGTTAGAGTTAATCAATATTGAGGTGAGATCTTGATAGATTTGTCAAGGAGAGTTTCTAATAGAGTTGTAGCAAACTAGTGGATCCTAGAGTTAGGTTCCAATGGAGTTTGTTATCATGAGTTTGATTATAATGGAGTGTTGAGTGCTTGTGAGGGAAAGTCGTAATTTTTCCTCCCTTGAACAAGGAGGTTTCCACATTAAATTTTTAAGTTTTTTAATTTCCAGCAAAGTTTTTTGTTTCTTTACTGCTTTACTATTTTATTTTCTGTGTCTGAATTTAAGCGACCTAGTCCCTGGTAGTGTAGTGCAACCCCCATGTTTCAGCACTCTCATGGTTTCTGGTAGGTTATGTTGTCATGGAGTTTCTTCACCCTAAGTGCTCGAGTAATGCAATAAGAAAGGCAAAGATGGTAGGATAGGGTATGGTGGTAATAGAACTTGAAAATACTTTGTTTTCTAATTTTTCAACCAATATAAACATGATTGGACTATTAAAGATGGTTTATAAAATTTTGTGCAGAACTCTATTCTACTATGCATCTTTAATTTCCATCACAACCCTCGACATGTAGAGCTTATGTCATTGGATACATTGTTCAAATTTTGGTGGAAGGTCTAAGATTTGAAAAAGTTATATGAGAGATTGTACCATTGATATTTTCAAATCTCGGATTGAAAAAATCATGATATGATTTCAAAAGACTACATGAGTATTAACATCCAAAAATCACGTAAGCAATCAATCAAAATCTGACAACTCATTGGTGGATGTGTATAAATCTCATTTAAGTATGAAAGGTTAGGAGCGTTTGGTTTCTTTTTTGGCTTAATTGGTCACACAAGTTTTGTCAAAAATTAAATCATTATCTGAAAATTGATAAAGTACAATTTTCTTATGGATCAAAATTATGTGTTTAACGATAATAAGAATTCATGACTAATCTGTGATAGATTAGGATATAGTGTAGATTAGAGAGAGACGTGTGGCAGATAAGAAAGGAAGGATTATCAGCTAGATCTTAGGATGATTGAGTATGATAAAGGAAAATTAATTAGAGAGTTAGAGATAAAATAGTGAGAAACTTGGAGAAGCGAGCAAGCTTGTAGCAAAGAATGTGCAAAAGAAGGGAGACAATGAAAAGCATTATGGGGAGGAGAATGTTAGGACTAAAAAGGATTATGATAATTTGGGAATAATTCTAAGGGATGAAAATGAATTTGAAAAATGTATAGACCATAGGAGTTTGACGAGGAAGAATTGATATTGTTAGAGAAAATAAGGAAACATGTTGCAACTGGCAAATCAATTCCTTTTAATGGACAAAAAAAATAGATTTGTGGTGTGTCTAGTCTTTAGACCCAACAAATTTATTGAGTCCATTAAACTAAAATTGTCATGGGCTTGGTAACTCATTTATAATTTTTGAACTAAAGGACTTGAAAAAAACTTTAATTAATTTTTTTGTAGGAAACAAAAGTTGACATACCTAAATTACCACAACTTTTTGATAATTTAGGCTTTAAAGGTTTAAGTGGTTTGAGATAGAAGGATAGAGTGATGGCTTAGCCCTTTTATGGAGAGAAAAGGGTACATTCTCAGTAATTAATTCTCATAAATATTTT
Source organism: Capsicum annuum (assembly GCF_002878395.1). NCBI lineage: Eukaryota > Viridiplantae > Streptophyta > Magnoliopsida > Solanales > Solanaceae > Capsicum > Capsicum annuum. Next base: position 61,653,436 of record NC_061113.1, on the reverse strand, counting down.
TATAACGTGAAGGAGCGAATTGTCGGGATTCCTGACTTTTGATAGATTAATTTCTATAGTTGGCCTGAGACAAATCATGAGATGCACACTTTGGACATTCCAAAGTATTTGATGGATAAATCAATGCTACCATGATGCATTACAGGGTATTTCAATGATATTTAAGCTATGGAGATGAGATAGAGATAATACTACAATTGATTTGGTACTTGATTATTTTCATCAAGCAGTTAATTTCTATGAACTTCATGACTTGGATTATGTTGAAATAATTTTACTTAAAAAAATGGGAAAGGTATAGAAGGGTGGGTTTTGGAGAGGTTGGGTAGAGACCTTGCAATGTCTAGTTTGTGTATCACTTAATAGAGCTATGACATGCTGTATAAAAACTTCTTGTAGTCACTATATGACACTTTTTATCTCCTTAGGTATATGAATTTTTTAATATTCAACGATAACTTTCACTTTAAGAATATACATCTTTAAAAAATTGATGTGTAGGAGACAGTTAGGGAAGTTGAAACTGGGAAGGGATAACATATTACCTCTTAGATTAACTATTATACGTGTTTTTACAATCCTAAATCATAAAAAAGCAATAGTTCCAATCAAAGATAAGTTAGTGCAAGACACATATGAAAAGAATTAGAGGCAGTGGAGATCCAAGTTATATTGCTCTTTATAATAGTTTAAAAGATGCTTATGAAGTCATTTTGAGGCAATACAAGAATTACAAAAAGATGAGAGCTTCACAATTTAGCTTCAAAATGGCAATAAAAATACCTACTAGCTTCATCTTATGTCCTCTGTACGGTGAAAAAGGAATGTAATTATACAATTGAAAATTAGTCCAAAAGTTGATTGATTGGGAAAACGGATTGAGTGATCTTATTGTGGACTATTACAACAATTTATTCAAGAAACAATAAGGTCCACTTAGTGTTGGCACTCAATTTTTTCTCTCCAAACTTAAAATTAACCCATGTAGGCATCCTGATCGTTAGAGTGCATAATATGCAATTTTTTATACATTTTTATAATTTTTAATAAGTGATTGATAATTATTATTATTTCAGAATGTTTTGTCAATTTGTTGTCATATTTTATTTTTGCATAATTTATTAATAATTGTCCTTAGTTTTATAAATTTTAGAATTTTTTTAGTTTATTGTCATTTTAAATTTTTGTACAATCATTTACATCCCTACATAACATAGCACTGCAATTTTTTACCACACACTATAATTTTAACTGTTTATAGCGTAATACATTTTTAAGATAATATATTTTATTTATTGTTTATATTTTTTTGTAATTTTATATTGACATTCGTATTTTTGTACATTATTTACTACAGTCTGCAAACGTAAATCGACTTAATTATCTTAATACACAGAGCAACAAATCAGTCAAGATCTCGTCACTTTTTAAAGAATGACATTTGAAGTAATGGGTTGATATTTTGGTCCCTTGAATATAATTTTTACACATTAGTTATAAGAATGAAAAATTCATTGAATAATAACTCATGGTCTAAATCATGCACTAAAGGGGACAATCTTTTATTTTTTAATTAATAGAGGAGCTTCTTTTTTATATTATAAATAAAGGGAGGAGTTAGTTTCAATAGACAAAAACATACGCCCACACATTTGTTTAACCACCCCACAGATTTTGTTTTTGTCTCTCTCACAAAACACACATACAATTCACACACACGCACAAAAACAAATTGGGGCCTCTTTCCCTTTTCATCTCACTGCCGACACCACCAGATTTTGGAGAGTGACCATGGCCAGCCATTGCTCCACAACCATACGGCCCTTCTCCCTATTTTCTCTTTCCCTTTTCCTTGTCGGCATCGCTGCCTCGCAGAAATTAATGGCCAGCGAGCTTTTCAGCCCTCATACACCACCATTGTGGTGGTCTCTTTACCTTCTCCCTTTTTTCATTTTTGGTTATGGAAAAAGTAGTATTTTTACCACCGCTATTTGATTCACAGATCTCACCGCATTTTAGTTTTGTGTGTTGCTCCGGTGAAAACTGTTGTAGCAACACTGATCTGACCAAAGTTGTTCATTCTCTGAGAAACTCCTTCTTTGGTGAAACTCCACCATTGTTGTTATGTTAACACTATATTGACTGCATTTTGTTCATATATTCGTGTATATTGTTGCTTACTTTTACTGTTGCTACCAATTTTGCTCCTTTCTTGATTATCTTTAAATTTGCCACTGTTGTGTTGTTGTTTCACATTAGAGTCTGATATTGAATAATTTTATCACTTACATCTATATTGATAATGAACAGTGCTAACTTGGCCGATGAAGAAATTCTTCATCAATTTTTTAGGCCTTCACAAATAAAAAGACAGATATTATGTATATAACAACGACAACAACAAACCCAGTGTATTCCCACACAGTGGGGTCTAGGGAGGGTAAAATGTACACCGTCCATACCACTAACTCCGGAGAGGTAGCAAGGCTATTTTCAATAGACCCCCGGCTCAGGACAAAGAATAATAAGCAAATTCATAATAGAGCATGAAACAAGATGGCACAATAGAAATGAAACACCTACGCATTAATACCCTATACTAACAAACCAAAGGCACCCCCGCCCACTTACCCCCATTCCAAAGTTCTTCCTTAATCCGTGTCCTCCAAACCTTCCTATTTAGGGTCATGTCCTCAGTAAGCTATAATTGCTCCATGTCACGTCTTATCACCTCTCTCTGATATTTCTTTGTCCTACCCCTACCCTATCTGAAACCATCCAAAGCCAGCCTCTCACACCTATAAACTGGGGCATCCATGCCCCTCCTCCTCACTTGCCTGAACCATCTCAACCAAATTTCCCACATCTTGTTCTCCACCGAAGCCACTCCAACCTTATCCCAGATACTCTCATTCCTAACCCTATCACTCCTAGTAAGCCTACATATCCAACTCAACATCCATATTTCTTCCACCTTAAATTTTTGGATATGGACGTTCTTTATAGGCCAACACTCCACTCCATATAGCATGTTTGAGCGACACCTTCTTATCATACAACATTCTCTAGGCGAGGCAACACTTTATCCAACTTGTCCTAATACGGTGGGAGATATCCTCATCAGTCTCACCATTCCCCTGAATCATGGACCCAAGATACTTAAGACTATCCCTCCTACCCACAACCTGGGAATCCAACCTAACTACCACCTCGTCCTCCTGCCTCAAGTCACTTTGTCTTGTTCCTACTCAACCTGAACCCTTTGGACTCAAGGTTTCATATCCAAACCTCTAATTTATCAGTCACACCTCCCCGCATCTCATTAATCAATACTACATCATCCGTGAAAAGCATGCACCAAGGCACCTCTTCTTAAATACGCCGCATCAATACATCCATCACCAAAGCAAACAAAAAAGGGCTAAGAGTCGATCCCTGATGCAACCCTGTCAACATAGGGAAATGCTCTGAATCTCCTTCCACCATCCTCACTTGAGTCTTAGCTCCTTCATACATGTCCTTAATCGATCTGATTTACGCCACTGGGGCCCCACTCACCTCCAAGCATCTCCAAAGAACCTCCCTAGGAAGTTTGTCGTAGGCCTTCTCTAAGTGGATAAACACCATGTGAAGATCCTTTTTTTCCCTATAATGCTCCACCTGTCTCCATACCAGGTGAATTGCCTCCATCGTCGACCGACCAAATATAAAGCTAAACTGGTTCTTTGAAATAGATATAATCCTTCTCAACCGCTGCTCGACCACTCTCTCCCAAATCTTTATAGTGTGACTCAACAACTTAATACCCCTGTAGTTGTTGCAACTATGGATGTCACCCTTATTCTTATATAAAGGAATCATGGTTCTCCACCTCTAAGCCTCAGGAATTTTTCCAGTCTTGAAAATGCCATTAAGCAAATCGGTCACCCACCTTAAACCATCTCTGCTAGCAAAATTCCAAAAGTCCACAAGGATCTCGTTTGGAACAGTCACCCTACCCCTTCACATCCTGCGAATAGCCTTACTGGCCTCCTCTAAATTAAAATGCCTACAATAGCTAAAATCACGACACCCCTCTGAGTGATCTAGCTCTTCTAACATAATGTCTCTGTCCCTCTCTTCATTCAAGAGTGTATAAAAATATGACTGCCATCTTCTCTTAATATGAGCATCCTCTACTAGCATACTACTATCCTCCCCCTTAATGTACTTCATTTGGTTTAGGTCACGACCCTTCCTCTTTCTCACCTTAGCAAGCCTATACAACCTTTTTTCCCTATCTCTCTCCTCCAACTCCACATACAAGCTCTCAAATGCTGTCATCTTAGAAGCCATAACTATTAACTTATCCTCTTTCCTCACTAAATTGTACTCCTCCCTATTTACCCACTTATCCTCTTCATCCTTACTCTCAACCAACTTAGAATACGCCCCCTTCTTTGCTCCACTTTCTTCTTTACTTCTTCATTCCACCACCAATCCCCCTAATGATGACCAGTCTGGCCCCTCGAGACACCCAACACCTCTTTAGTTGTCTCCTTGATACACCTAGCCTCCTTATCCCACATACGATATACGTCCCCCTACACTCCCACAGCCTTAACTTTGCCATTTTTTCCCTATCTCCTGTGGACTTATCGGCGTCAAGCCCCCCACTTTATTCTAGGTCGACCCTCCCCACCCCTTCTCTTTTTATCCTTCTTTAAGCCCAAATCCATCACCAAAATCATGTGTTGGGTTGAAAGGTTCTCACTCGAAATGACCTTACAATCCTTACATATTTCCCTATCCCCCTTCTTAAGTAGCAGAAAGTCAATCTGAGTCTTAGCTATTGCGCTTCGGAAAGTGACAAGGTGATCCTCTTTCTTCGAAAGTATCAAATTCACTACCACCATCCCAAAGGCCCTCGCAAAATACAGCATAGCAGCTCCCTCTTCATTTCTCTCCCCAAAACCATAACCCCCATGCACATTGCCATAGCCTCTCAATAACACCCCGATGTGACCATTGAAATATCCAGTTACAACACTCTTCTCAGAGCTAGGCATACCTATAACCACCTCATCCAAAGCCTCCCAAAACCATTTCTTCTTCTTGCCGTCCAAGCTCACTTGAGGCGAATAAACACTACACACACTCAGAGTCCCCCCCAATGACCAACTTAATTGTCATCAACTTATTGTTGACCCTCTTAACCTCTACTACTTGCCCCCAAGTTCTTTATCTACTAAGATGCCTACTCCATTCCTACACCTCTCACTTTTTGAGTAACAAATCTTTTAACTATCCATGTTTCTAACCTTAGACCCTACCCACTTAGTTTCCTGAACACACGCAATATTAATCCTCCTCTTTCTAAGAATCTTCACAAGCTCTGTGGACTTAACCTGAAGGGTCCCTATATTCCAAGAACCCACTCTCACCCTATCTATACTAGTAACACGTCTACCTCTAACATCCCTCACTCTATATCCCAACCCTAACTTAATATCATACTTTGCCCCTAGTCCCAAACCAACCCTCCTATCTTTCTCTCACCCCCAACTAGCCCTCTCTTCTTCCCCTACCCCAAAAACTGCCTCAACCCCACCCCCCTCGAACATGAACCTACCCTATTATCGACTTCTAAAGTCACTACTCAAGAAAAAAACCAACAAAAATAGAAACAAAACTAAGCTAAGATAGAAACAAAAACTAAAATAAGATAGAAACCAAACTAACAGCAGGAAATATAGAGCACACTAGTCGCCTAGCATGAAGGATAGCAAAACAAATAAAAAAATGCGAAGCAAGTCATCAATATACGACAGCATACAATCCCAACAAATTAAACTCAAGTCAAAATACAGTACATAATTCGAGAAATAATATGAAGAAGGAAATAACAAAGGTTAGAAGTCACCAAGCTATGCTTATAGACTGAGTCCTCTTTTTCTGCATGGTATGTTGGATCCCGATAAACTGATACAGAAATTGGACGCTAGGATTTTATCATCGAAGTTTTGCCAGAGTAACGTCGAAATCAAATCTGGTACTGTCAGACTCAGATTTGGATGAAACTGTCAGAACCTTTAGATGGACCTGCCGGAATCGGTGACCTGTGACTGGGACTGCACGCTGCCTATGTCATTGGAGTTGAGCCAAAGATGGCCTTAACCCGCCGACAAAAGTAGTGGGTGGTTTAAAAGATAGAGAGAGAAATGGAAAGAGAGAGAGAAAAAGGTAGAGAGAACTAAGAAGAGAGAATATGGGAGAGAGAGTATCCTTGTCTATTTCTAATGCTCCTATGTCATCGGCGGTGGCGGCCAATCAAGGGTCAGTGAACGTAGGGTCAGAACCTATTTTAGTAGAGAAACTCATTGGACTTATTAGTAGCAAAACAAATTACAAGCAATTGATATATGTATATAAATAAATAATAAAATAAATATTTTGGGTGATGACAAAATTCTTATAATTCTTTCAACTTTATTTCAGCCTATTTTTTAATGAAAATTATATTTCTTATATATTTTTTATACATATATGCAGACATGCCTTCTCAATTCATTTAATAATTATTTATTCGGTACTAATATTTTTATTACAAGAACTTATACAAGTTATCCAGAATACTTATCAAAAACGGAATTCAAAGAAGATTTTTAAATTTTGTGTTTGTAATTTTTATTCTTACACTTATATAAATATCATTCATAGTGAAAATTTTATTTTGGGATGTTAGATGGGGATATTCTTTATTTACGCAATCTTCACCACGCGTTTAGGAAAATTTAGGTTTTTACTGTTTATATAAAAGAATTAAATTGATTTAGCTATTGAATCAAATAATTCACACTTTTTACACTAAAATATTACGTAGTCTTTTTCTTTAGAATAATTTTTATTTATTCAATCTTATCTTTACATGCATATTTATATGTTTTTGTTTATATATATTTTACGACATCTCTTTACTTCTGCTTAATGTTCTTGTACATGTTGTCCTTTTGTGTGTTACTTGCATATGGTATAATGTATACTTGTGGTCCTTTCTAGCATTGGATGCAATATATGTGAATATTTATAGAACTGTTAGGGAAAATGGTGTGGGCTGCCATTGTGGGACATTTTTTAATTGTAGGTGATGTGACCATAGTGTGTGTTTTGTATGCTTTATTATCTATTTTCTTAGTTGGCCTATAATACCTACTAAGTACAAGTGGATCGTACTTACTCCTACTATGCCCTTTTTGGTGCAGATCCTGGTCGAGTACATCCCACATTCGTTGATTTAGATGATATTTGAAGATTTACGAGGTAGCAATGGATTTCCTACATTTGGATTTTACTACTACCTCTTCTTATTAGACTATGTCCTTATTACTATTCATAGATAGAGCTATACCTATGTATTGCATTTTCTTGAGTTGTACTAGTAGTTCTTACACTGTGACACCAGGTTTTGGGAGTTATGACATTATTTTTTATGCTTCTTTCTGCTTTTATTATATTGATTATGGTTTGGTTTCATTCTAGAAGCCTTGCTTTGGGTTTTGAATATTAATTTCTCTTTTGTATTAGTTTGTGTGATGGGCTAACTTGTCAATGTTCACCACGACAGCTGCCATCACAACCTTTAGATTTTTAGGTCGTGACAAAATAGTATCAGAGCAGCAAGGTTTATTGGTCTTAATGGTGTAAGAATGAGATGTCAAATAAAGTCTCATGGATTGATACATAAACATCAATATATATCTTCGAGATGCTATAGGATGTCTTTGGGAATTTCCCTCATTTTGTTCCTTATCATGCAAATTTCTTTCATACCTTATGTTCTAAGTCATATTTCACTCTTTTTTATGTAGATGGTGTTGACTAGATCTCATGAGATTAGAGATGCAGAGCATTCATCTGGGGACAGAGCCTAGTCTAGAGGGCAAGTTGCGAGTCATAGATGGACTCAAGGTAGTAGACAGGCAAGTAGATCTACCCTATCTAGGAGTAATGCTAGGGGACTTTCCCCAGAGCCTTGTGTTGAGCATATTGGAGGTGTAGGTCCTACTTCAGTTCTATCGAGTTCTTCTATCCTAGTCTTTGAGGGGTTGTTGGTTATCTTGTTGACATATTTAGAGCATAATCATTTGAGTATGACTGATGTTCCCCCAGCTCTGATTATTGTACCTCCTTCTATGTCGGTATCTTCTTATGGTGTTTCTTTAGTCTTGAGTGTGTATCCTTTAGTTTCATCTACTTCTACCCTTGGTACTTCCCAGACCCCGAGTGTTACTCCTCCTTCAGCACTGATATTTGAGTATGGTATTCTGAAATTAGGAGTTTAACCTTCATCTATGTTACCATCTTAGATGGGTTCTCATCTGGCCAGATTCACCATACCTTCTCTTGTTTTAAGTATAGTAATGTCTTCTAAGTATCAGAAGAGGTTTGATAGATTTACTCATTTGGGTCTTCCTAGATTTAGTGGTGTTATGGGTGAGGATGCTTATGAGTTCTTGATTGATTGCCAATATAAGTTGCATAATTTGGGTCCACTTGAGTCGTATAAGGTTACATATACTACTTATTCGTTGAGAGATATTGCTAGAGATCGGTGGAGATCACTTATTAGCTTTAGACTTCTTGATTCTCCTGATATGACATAGGATCAATTTATCAAGGCCTTTTTGGATTTAAAAAGTAGGGCTTTATGGATATTGCAAAGTATGAGGTATGCTTTCATGCCTTATCTAGATATTTTTATGCCAGCATTACCACCAAGTCTAAAAAGATTCAAAAGTTCATTAAGGGGTTGGATGTTTCTCTTCAACTGGATACATATCAGATAGTTGTATTTAGAGTGTCCTTTCAGAGTATAGTAGATCATGCTAAGATGACTAAGGGTATTCTGTAAGCATATCAGGGAGGCACCAAGAAGGTGTACTATTTTGGTGAGTTTAGAGGTCATACTTCTCGAGATAGAGATTTTAGAAGTTCTTATTGGTATCATGGTAGGCCAGTGTTGGCAGCCTTGCAAGGTTCAGGTAGCAGATTCTTTGGTTCAGTAGTTTAGGGTAGCCGCCTGGGGCTAGTGGTACCTTATCTTATTCATTCAGGCTATAGAGGTTGCTTTGTGTGTGATGAGATTGGCTATTTGGCCAAGGAATATCCCTATTGGGTTATCAAAGCTACTCCTAAATTAGCAGTAAGAGATAGGGGTTCTACCAAAGATATCAAAGTCAGAGGTAGTAGAGCCAGTGGTGGTGGTCGCGGGTTGATTCAGCCAGTTGGTGGTTGTGAATAGTGCTATGCCATACTTTCCAGACTTAAGGTAGAGGCTTCTAATGATGTGATCATAGGCATTACCCCCGTTTGTTTCAGATCTGCATTTGTGTTATTTGATCCTGAATCAATATTCTCCTATGTGTCTGCATATTTTTCTTTAGGTTTTGATTCTGTTAGTGAGCCTCTTACCATGACTATTCATGTATCTAACCCAGTAGGAGATTTTTTAGTGGTGGATTAGGTGTACTGATCTTGTATTGTGACTTTTTCTATATGTAAGACTTGGGTAGATTTGCTTGTACTAGATATGGTTGATTTCAATGTCATCTTTGTTATGGATTGGTTGGCTCCTTACCATATTATCCTAGATTGTTATGCTAGGATCGTAACTCTAGCTTCACTGGGTGTGTTGAGGATAGCTAGGAAGGGTGAGCTTTATTTAGGTCCTAAGAGGGTTATATCTTATGTTCAAGCTTGTCGATTAGTTGAGAGAGGATGTTTATTGTACTTATATTATATTATATTTGTGATACTAGTGTGGTTTTATCTCTCTCTTTGGATTCTATTTGTGTTATCCGTGAGTTTATGGATGTGATCCCTACGGATTTGCCTAGTATGCCTCCAGATGCTGATCTTGATTTTGATACTGATGTTGAGATGGTCACCAAGCCTATTTCTATTCCTCCTTGTAGGATGGCCCCTACCGAGTTGAAAAAATTAAAGAATCAATTGTAGGAGTTGTTAGATAAGGGATTTATCTGACCTAGTACATCACCTTGGGGTGCACCTATTATTTTTGTGAAGAAAAAAAATATATTTATGTGAATGTGTATCGGTTATCGATAGTTTAATAAGGTGACAATTAAGAATAAGTATCCTCTTCTTCATATTGATGATCTATTTGACCAGCTTTAGGGTGTCGTAGTGTTTTTGAAGATTGATTTGAGATTCAGGTACCACCAATTGAGGATTAGAGCTTCAGTTATTCTAAAGGAAAATTTTCAAACTTGATATGGTCATTATCAGTTCTTGGTCATGTCCTTTGGATTGACTAATGCCTCAGTTGCATTCATAGAGTTGATGAACTGGGTGTTTTGACCATATCTCAACTCTTTTATTATTGTATTTATAGATGATATCTTCATTTATTTCAAGAGTGAGGCCGATCATGAGGAGCATTTACGAATTGTGCTTTAGTGATTGAGGGATGAAAAGTTGTATGCAAAGCTCTCCAAGTATGAGTTTTAGTTAGAGTCTATTTCTTTCTTGGGTTATGTAGTGACTAAGGAGGGTATTATGGTTGATCCAACCAAGATTGTTGCGGTTTGTGATTAGGCTAGGACTACTTAGTCCATTGAGATTCAGAGTTTTGTTTGCTTGGCATATTACTATCTATGTTTTGTTGAGGGTTTTTCACCTATTATAACTCTATTGACCAAGTTATCTCATAATAAGATTTCCTTTTACTGGTTCGATGCTTATAAGGCGAGTTTTAAAAAGCCCAAGGATTTGTTGACTTTATCTCCTATCTTGACTTTGCCCAAGGAGTGCATGGGTATCACCATCTTTTGTGATGCTTCAGGTGTTGGGTTAGGTGTTGTGTTGATGCAGCATGTAAGGTAATTATGTGTTCTTCTCATCAATTGAAGCTTCATGAGAAGAATTACCCTACCTATGATTTGGAGTTATGCGCCATTGTTTTTGCCTTGAAGTTGTAGAGCCATTACTTGTATAGAGTCTGTTGTGAAATTTTCTTAGATCATCATAGCCTTCAGTACTTGTTCACCAAGTGAGATCTTATATGAGGTTACGTCGTTGGCTTGAGTTGCTTAAGGATTATGACTTGACTATTCTCTATCATTTGGGCAAGGCTAATATGGTTCCAGATTCCTTAAGCCAAAAGTCAACTAGCATGGGTAGTTTGGAGCATCTTTTGACCCAGGAGAGGTCTTTGGCCTTAGAGGTTCAGTCATTATCTTACCAAATTATTTGGCTTGATATCTTAACACTTGGGCATGTTTTGGTATTTGTGGAGGCTAAGTCTTCTTTGATGGAGCAGATTCAAGCAAATCAGTTTGATGATGTTAGATTGAGGTTGATTTGGGATAAGGTGTTGAGTGGTGCAGCTAAGAAAGCCTCACTTAATTTAGATGGGGTTTTGAGGATTAGAGGTCAAGTTTGTATGTCGGGAGTGGGGCACTAGATTACATTGATTTTGGAAGAGGCCCATTATTCTAGGTATTCTATTCATCCGAAGTGACTAAGATGTATCGTGATTTGAGACAACATTATTGGTGGGGTAGTATAAGGAAGAATACAACAAACTTTGTAGATCATTGCCTAAGTTTCTAGTAGGTGAAGGCCGAGCATTTGAGACTCGGTAGATTACTTTAGAGATTACCTATTCCCAAGTGGAAGTGTGAATCGATCACTATGGGCTTGATGACTAGTTTTCCTCGCACTTTTCATGGTTCTAATAGTGCTTCCATCATCATGGACCAGTTGACCAAGGTGCTCATTTCATTTTGGTCCAGATCTCTCTCAGTGCTGAGAGATTGACTTACATCTACATTCTAGAGATTGTGCATCTTTATGGTGTGCCAGTGACTATCATTTCAAATTGAGGTTCTGTGTTCACATCATACTTTTGGAAAACTTTTTAGGATGAGTTAAGTACTCGGGTTGATCTTACCACTGCATTTCACCCTTGACTGATGGCCAATTAGAGCTAACTATCCAGATTTTGAAGGATTTTCTCCGCCCTTCTTTGATGGATTTTGGTATCCAGTGGGAACAATATTTAGCCTTAGCGGATTATGTATATAATAATAGTTGTCATTCTAGTATTGATATGGCTCCTTTTAAGGCTTTGTATGGTAGGCATTGTCACTCTCTAGTGGGTTAGTTTGACGTTTCTGAGGTTAGACCTTGAGGTATGGACTTGCTTTTTGAGTCCTTGGATAGAGTTTGGGTCATTCAAGATAGACTTCGAGTGGCTCAGAGTAGGCACAAGTGATATGCATATCGTAGACTTTGTGTCTTAAGATTTGGTGTTGGTGATCATATTTTCCTTTGGGTTTTATCCATGAAGGGTGTGATGAGATTTGGGATGAGGGGAAAGCTTATCCCCAGGTATATTGACCAATTTGATATTCTTTGGACTATTGGTGATGTGGCTTACGAGTTAGCTTTTCCCCCAAACCTATTATCTATTCATTTAGTTTCTCATGTTTCCATGCTTCGTCGTTACATTCCAAAAGCATCTCATGTCATTCGTTAAGAGTCAGTTTAGTTAGATTAGAGGTTGTCTTTTATTGAGGAACTAGTCTCCATATTAGCTAGGAAAGTTAGAAAGTTGCGTTCTAGAGTTATTTTTATGGTTAAGGTCCAGTGGAGGCATTGACCTATAAATGAGGCTACTTGGGAGGTCGAGTATGATATGCGTAGTTCTTATCCCTAACCTTTTGCTGATTCAGGTATTTCTCTTGCCTTTAGTTCGAGGGCGAACTATATTTTTAATGGTTGATGATGTAACAACTCGAGTTTTGATGATTTATATGACATGTGTGTTTCAATGTGATTTGACTATTTTACCCCATGGTGGTGTTATGGTATTTCTGAGGTGTGGGGATAATTGGCATGGTTTCCAATGTATTTTGATGTAATTTATGTGATATTGTGGTTTTTGGTGGCTTCAAGAGCCTTATAGTTGACTTTAGTCAACATCTTTTGAGTTATGCATCAGATGGCAAAACGGACTATGCCAGTAGATTCGGAACGTTAATTTTAGGGTGGCAACATAGTTGGTGTGGTTTTATGGCTTTTAAATTTCAATTCGACCCTCGATTTGGAAAATTGTGATTTTGGATTTTGGGGGTCAACTTTATGAAAATGACATTTTCTCAAAAATATTATGTCACTATCGAATCTGGAGCATCAAATTTGATAGGGTAGCATAGTTCATTTCTATTCACGGGATTCTAAATGAATCCCGGGGGTCCGCGGAGAATTGGAATGCACCAAGTCCCCAGCTGGTGCACCACTCAATTGGTGCACCCGCGATCGCAAATCTAGTCGTGATCATGATTAGGCATAATGTTCAAGTGTCACGATCACGACACCTTTTCTATGATTGTGATACCTCTGTCAGCCAGGTACCGTGATTGTGACACCTGGACTGTGATCGGATTGCCTTGGTCTATAAATACCCATGTTTCGCCATTTTTCATCATTTTTTAGACTTGGAGCTTAGGGTTTCATGATTTTGAGCAACTTTCTCCACTTTTATTCTTGGGTAAGCTCCATAATACCTACTTTAATTATTTTCTTCAATCTTTATCATTTATTTCTTATTTTAAACTTGGATTAAAGTACGGAATTTGGGGATTTTGGCCCGTAAGGCCTAAAAGTGGTATTTTTCTAATTTAAGCCCCAATTTCTACCCATTTTCACTTAGGTGAGTTTCTGATCCTATAATTATTAGTTTTTCCTCAATTTTATCTGTAAAACAACTTCCATTATCAATTTTTAAATGGATTTCAGAGAATTTCACCGGGTAAAGCTTGAAAATAATTTTCTTCGATTTAGACGTTGTTTTTAAATCGTTTATACTTGAGTTTTCCATTTTGGGGGTCCGTTTTGATTCTGACTTGAAATTAGGCAATATGGATATCATTGGCTTTATTTTGATGCATAGCTTCTTTATTTTCATGTTTTGGTTGATTTTGGGTCCATTTGTAAGGAGTGATTTTGTGGATAGAAGAGTTTAAGACCGACTTTTGGCTTTCGAGAAAGGTTATGGCTTAACTTCTTTCAAACTGGGTTGGATATTTAATTTAGATACAAAAGCATGTTAAGGGTGTGGGGACTAAGCATGAAAAACCACTATCTTATTGTGTTGTGCCCATGTGGAAGTTTATATGTGATGTATTTGGTAGTTTTAGGATATTATGTGCTATGTGTGACTGTCTGGGTTCCTATGTGATTTTGATAGCCTATATGCATGAAAATAATTATATTGTGTTTGATGAAAAGCTTATTGCGGTACCAGTTGCGTGTTGGTATGTGTTCAGACTTACTGGCATATGAATCATGTTGGTTTCATATATAGTTGGAAATATTGAATAGATATTTGGCTCACTTGATTAGTATATTTGTTGGATATGGAAATACTCATTGTGGTTGGTTATGAACATTACATCCTCATATCATGTACATTCATGAAACATTGGTACCACCGTGGAAATACTGGAAACACCAAAAAATGCTGGCTTTTTTTGACAAAAAATGTGACATCTTATAAAACCCTCCCCTAGGGATATACCAAGGAGGAGATAAGGACATGGATTGTTTACCGATTAACGAACCCCTATGGGTCCTATGTCGAGAAGCTTTAGCTCCGTAGATGTATATGGAGGTTGTGCTACAGTCTCGGAGGTTGTGCAGCGACCTCTTCATTACATCATCATTCTCATCATTTTCATTGTATATACTTTATTATGCTTGTGACATGATTGTATTTCTGCCTTGACTTGTAACCTATCTATTGTTATATCTTCCTTTGCTTGTACTTGATGTTCTTGTATATGTTGTCCTTCTGTACTTTTCTTGTATGTGGTATAATGTATACTTGTGGTCCTTCCTAGAATTTATTGCAATAAATGTGAGCATTTGTATAACTGTTAGTGCAAGCGGTGTGGGCTTCCAATGTGGGACATTTTTTGATTGCAGGTGGTGTGCCCTTAGTGTGTATTTTGTATGCTTTATTATCTACCTTCCTCAGTCGGCGTATGATACCTACTGAGTACAAGTGGACAGTACTCACTCCTACTATGCCCTTTAGGTACATATCTTGGGTCGGGTACATCCCACGTTGATTGATTCAGACGATATTTGGAGCTCTATGAGGTAGCAATTGGTTTCCTGCTTTCGGAGTTTACTACTAACTCTTCTTATTAGACTATGTATTTATTACTATTTCGAGATAGAGTTATACCTATGTATTGCATTTTCTTGAGTTGTACTAGTAGTTCTTACACGGTGACACCATATTTTGGGAGTTATGACATTATTGCTTATGCTTCTTTCTGCTTTCATCATATTGATTATGGTTCGGCTTTGTTCTAGGAGCCTTGCTTTGGGTTTTGAATGTTAATTTCTCTTTTATATCAGTTTGTGTGATGGATTTACTTTTCAAGGTTCGTCGCGACAAATATCATAACGACCTTTGAATTTTTAGGTCATGACATTGGCAATCGGTCCAATACTACATCAATTGGACCAACAGCCGATCCGACACCACATTGATTGGCCCAACAGCCAATCCGACACTGCATTAATTGGCCCAAAAGTCGATCCGACACTACATCGATAGGCTAAATAGCCAATCCAGCACTGCATCAATTGGCCCCACAACCGATCTGACACTACATTGATTGGTTTGATAGCTGATCTAACACTGCATCGATTGGTCTGACAGTCGATCTTACACTGCATCTATAGGCCCAACAGTCAATCCACTACATTAAGAGAACCAATAGCAGATCCGATATTGTGCCGATAGACCCAACAACTGATCCTACACTGCAGTGATAGGCCCGACCGCCAATTCGACACTGCAGTGATAGGCCCAATAGTCAATCTGATACTACATAAAAAGGCCCAACAACTAATCCGATACTATATTGACAAAACGCAACAACTAACCCGATAATATAACAGATATACTGTCTTTATTCCCATATGATTTCCTTAAGGAGTCATAATTCAAAAGTGTTATTTTCATGGCTTGCAGACACCATACCATGGCCTTAAGATTTTCTTTCTATTTATCATGGCTCTAAGATATCATAGCTTAAAGACATCATTCTTGTCATCTTAAAGCGAACTAATCATGGTCTAAATGGGAAATCACATTATGTGTAGATATTTATGACAATTGCCTATTCACCTACATGTTTTAACCCCTTTTATCTATCATGCTGAAAAGTACGTATGTAACGATGGAAGGAGTGAGAAACAGGAAAAAATTTTGCTCCTGTTATCAAAATACAATTATGTTCATTCATCCGTCGCACAAACTCAATTTGAAAACACACTCACTTTTCATTTTTCATATTTCTCGCTCGTCGTTGCTTCAATCCTATCCACTCCAATGTCATTATTAATTCCCATATCCTTTATCATTAACATTCTTTAGCAATATTGTTCGTTCCTAAAACTAAAACTACACATGACCCGATTCTCTTAAAATCCGAGATATGTATTTAACTTAAAATCAAAGTCTTGGCCACACTATTTTAAAACCAGCTCTTGTTGCTTCAATTCAAACATACCATTTTCTTGGTCAGAAAAAATCAACTATTATGTCAATTTTCATTGCTTGACAATTTTTCCATCATTCTCGAGCAATGGAGGTACAACTGTTAACACCGAATTTTGACCTCCCAACACTCCTCCCAAACTGTTATTGACACGACCCGAATCGGGGTCATGTCATGATAGGCATCCCAAGTCAAACTAGGATCGAGGACCACCCTAGATACCCAACCCAACCTCCAAACACATACCCTAAGTCGGATGAATTTCGAACATATAACTAGATAGCATATTTGTAGATGTACTGACTTTGGGATAAGTCTATTTCCTAAACCAACCCAACTAAGTCAATCCGTCCAATAACAGACCATACAAAGACAATAACCCAATGTGTTTATATAAATTCAAAACAAAATGAACAATCATAAATCAAATAAAGTCATACGGTATCAACCCCAATACCAATACCAATACCAATACCAATGCCAAGGTTGAAACCACTGCTGACGCCGCTCTTACCAATCCATACTAGTCCCACAAAGCCTCTAACAAAAGCAAAACAATATTCAGTCGGTACATGCCCCCGACAATAGCAAAAACCATAGTCTATAAGAAGACCAATGTATGTAAGGACATCCATGACATTGAATGGAACCTATCAGAAAATGGAAGCTCATCACTTCAATCCAACATAAGCTGATCCCGAGTCAGATCACTGAGCAGAAGGAATAGAATGGCTAGCTCCTACATCGCGTGGGGATACAGCATCCGAAGACCGGATAGCAGGTCAAATAATTCCAACCTATAAAACCAAGTAAACAACCATATGAATACACAACCATACATACATATACATATATATTTATATAAATATTCATGCCAAGATTGGGAATCGGGTTTAGCATGCCTTTAAACCATTAAACTAGAAGGTTTAGCTTTACCATCCTAAATCCACCCATAAGCCATATGGGTCCAATTTTAGCCCCTAAACGAGCCCCGATGCATATAACCGCACGAACCAGAGATACCATAGGAGTAGGGGATTCCTGTGTACCTTTCGCTCTCCATGATACATATATACAAGTGTAGCTCAGGGGATTTCCATGTACCCCATAAGTATTATGTATGCGTCTCCATGACCAGTACTCATGTCGGCAAACATAAGTTTCCAGTGTCCATCCATTAGACTCACACCTTCACGGTTAGCTATCACACCCCGCCATTATTGCCCAATTAAAACCATTAGCACACAACCAAGCCACCAATTCCATTTATTATTAACCAAAGATATAAGCAGTGGTATCTTCATACCAACTATAGCTTGCAAGCAATTTCCTTAGCCATCCTCTTTAAAGAAGGGATTCCCATGTACCCATAGATTACACTATTAAATTGCTCGGGGGATTTCCATGTACCCTACAAGATGATCATTATTAAGTTTGCTTGGGGGATTCCCATGTACCCCATAAGTGTTTTCAATTAACCCAGAATCATTACCACCAAGACCTTACCATTTATCCATTAAATACCATCCAAACCAATTAGGGTTCCATTACCACTTTATAGCTTGCAAAGTGTTTAATGAAAGTTCAATAATATAGTAAAAACATTCTCATAGGCATTTTATCAAACATGTTAAGGGCATATAGTTTTCAAAACCAAAACCAAGTACCTATTAACCATTCCCATCCAACCACATGTTCAAACCACCATTAAAACTTGAAAACCATAATTAAAACATGGGAAAACCATAACCAAACCACTTATAACCAAAACCCCCAACATATATTCAAAACCCAAAACCATACCACAATTATGCTATGAAAACCATACATAAGACATGCCTTTATTGAACTAACTATGAGAGAGGAGTAACATGCCTTAGATTACGAAGATGACAGAGAGAAACCACCCTTGTAAGCCCTAAATTGACCATATTGAAGAAACCGTAGCTTTCCTTGACCCAAGAGCCTTGAGAGAATTTGAGAGAGTTTCTAAGTGTTTAAGATTTGAATAATAGGGTAAATGATGTCCAAAGAGTGTTATAAGTTGTGGGATCTTAAGAGGTTAAGAGGGGAAATGTCTAAATAACCCCAACTTAAATTGTATTAAACTCCCGCAGGAGGCTATAACCACCCCTCTAAATCATACCATTATTTCATACCGTAGGCCTCCCCTTGGGACCCAACACTATCTAACATACGACCACCAAGGCTAATTCGTACCCAACCATATGAGTAGTACCCTTCTAGGTTAGACATAAGGCAACATGCGATTGGCATCATACTACTAGTACCCTAACATACAACTAGTATGATCCATTCAGACCTTGGACAGAAACCAACCGACCTACATGGTTAACATGCAACTAAGACCCACCAAACCGTACCCTATCATAAGACTAGTATCTCCTAGTCATATGATGTCCAGGAGCCAAAAACTCAGGAAAATTCTAAGGATCAAAACCTGAGGTATTTCAATTCTCCCCTACTTAGATCATTCATCCCTAAATGATGGAACGAGGCAGTACAAGTATAATTTACATCCCAACACCTCAACTCTAACCTTTGACTAAGTTAGAAAACAAAGATGCAAGGAAATAAATCTTTGCTTTAACAAAGTTTGATGAAGAACACATACCTTTCACACGAACCCCGGGAGAAGAAAATAGAGATGGATACTTCGACTTCATGTCCTATTCCGCTTCCCAAGTAGCATCTTCCACCTTGTGGTTCCTCCATAGTACCATAACTAAGGCTACATCTTTAGTTCATAATAGACAAACCTGCTGATCCAAGATCTCAATCGAGATCTCTTCAAAAGACAAAGAATCTGAAAAATCCAATCCTTCTAAATGAACAACCGATGAAGAACAACTATACACCTTTTTAACATAGAGACATGGAATACCAGATGAATGAAGTTCAAACTAGAAGGCAACTCTAACTCATATGTAACCTTACCAACCCTTCGCAAAACCAAGTAAGAACCCACATACCAGGGACTAAGCTTCCCCTTCTTCCCAAATTGGATTACTTCCTTCATAGAAGACACCTTTAGGAACACCCAATCCCTAACCTCAAACTCCAAGTCCCTACGCCTCACATCCGCATAGGACTTTTGGTGACTTTGGCAGCATTATGCATATCGTGAATCACCTTTACCTTTTCCATAGCATGGTAAACCAAGTCTGGGCCAAATATATCCGCCTCACTAAGCTCGAACCACCCAATAAGAAATCTACTCCTCCTACCATACAACGCCTCAAAAGTGGCCATCCTAATGCTAGAATGAAGACTATTATTATAGCAAACTCTACAAGAGATGGATGCTCAACCCAATTACCACCATAGTAAATCACGAACGCACAAAGTATATCCTCTAACATTTGAATCATCCTTTTTTCTTGCCCATACGACTATGGATGGAAAGCAGTACTCAAACTTACCTTAGTACCCAACCTTTTCTGAAATAACCACCAAAAGTGAGATGTAAACTATGTCCCATAATTAGAAATAATAGAAATAGGTACCCCATGCAGCATCACAATCTCATGAAGATACAACCTCGTATAATCCACAGCCAAAACGTTAGTCCTCACTGGCCATAAGTAAGCCGACTTTGTCATCCTATCCATGATGACCCAAACTATATCATATTGATTCTGAGACCGAGGAAGATCGCTAATTAAATCCATGTTGATTACTTCCTATTTCCATTTCGGTAATTCAATTTCTCGATA
Organism: Capsicum annuum; assembly: GCF_002878395.1. NCBI lineage: Eukaryota > Viridiplantae > Streptophyta > Magnoliopsida > Solanales > Solanaceae > Capsicum > Capsicum annuum. Next base: position 61,633,116 of record NC_061113.1, on the reverse strand, counting down.
CAAGCCATCAGTCCTCATGTGCTTAACTTTCACTTGTTAACACACCATATATTTGGCCACAAAATCAGCCACACCCCTCTTCATACCACTCCATCAATACATCTCCTTGAGATCATGATACATTTTCATCGAACTGCGATGAATAACATAGCATGATTCATGTGCCTCAGCCACTATCCTTTCTCGCAATCTATTAGTGTTAGGAATACTTAACCTCTCTCGGTACTGTACAATTCCATCACTGATAATCTCGAAGGACATCACCTTCTGGCCACCAATATCACCTTTGATTTTTATCAAGACAGGATCTAGCATTTTCTTCTTGATCTCTGCACTAAGTGACGACTGCACCACCTCTTATACCAACACACCACCATCCTCGATTCCAAACTCACAGGTTAGCCAAACAGTGAATATCCTTTACTAATTCCTACTTTTCTTATCCACATGAGCTAGACTCCACATGGACAACCTGCTAAGAGCATCAGTAACCACATTAGCTTTCCCTGGGTGGTAGTGAAGATCATATCATAGTCCTTGAGAAGCTCAAGCCATCTCCTTTTTCTAAGGTTAAGCTCTCTCTAAGTGAACATATACTATATACTTTTATGATCAGAGAAGATGTCTACGTGCACTCCATAAAAATAGTATTGCCAAATTTTCAATGCAAATACCACTGCTAACAGCTCCAACTCATGAGTAGGATAATTCCTTTCATGTACCTTCAACTACCAAGTAGCATAGGCTATTACTTTACCATGTTGCATTAAAACACAACCAAGTCCCACATGGGATTCATCATAGTAAACCACAAACACATCAGTGCCTTCAGGCAAGGTCAAAACTGGAGGCAAAGTTAGCTTATCCTTCAGCTACTCAAAACTACCCTTACAAGCATCGGACAAAGAAAACTTTACCTTTTTCTGACTCAACCTAGTCAACAGGGCAACTATCATCAAGAAATCCTCCACAAACCTCCTATAGTAGCCAACTAAACCCAAAAAGTTCTGAATGTCGGTTGGAGCCATAGGTCTAAGCCAATTCTTAACCACCACAACCTTTTTGTGGATCCACCATGATACCCTCGTTAGAAATAATATGGCCCAGAAAAGTGACAATGTTCAACCAAAATTAACATTTAGAGAATTTGGCATATAACTGTTGTTCTTTAAGAGTCTGCAACACAACACGAAGGTTATTGGTATAATCCACCTCACTCTCAGAGTATACCAAAATATCATCAATGAACACAATGACAAATAGATCCAGAAATTGACTGAAGATCCTATTCATCAAATCCATGAATACCGCAAGAGTATTGGTCAAACCAAACAACATTACCAAGAACTCAAAATGCCCATACCGGATAGGGGAAGCTGTCTTAGAGATATCTACCTCCCTAATATTTTGTTGATGATACCCAAACTGAAGATCAATCTTAGAAAAGAATTTGGCACTCTGCAACTGATCAAACAAGTCATCTATCCTTGGGGGAGGATATTTGTTCTTACCCGTCACCTTACTCAACGACAGGTAGTCTATAAACATCCAAAGGGAACCATCCTTCTTATGCACGAATAACACTGGTGTTCCCCATGGGGACATAATAGAATGGATGAAACCCTTATCCAACATATCCTTAAGCTGCTCCTTGAGTTCCTACAACTTAGCTAGAGACATTCTATAATGGGGAATAAAAATTGAACGAGTGTCTAGGTCATGATCAATCCCAAATTCAATCTCCCTATCTAAAGGAACACCAGGAAGGTCTTTAGAAAATACCACAGGAAACACATTCTCCATCGAGACTGAATGCAAAGAAGGACCCTCCGAGTTAAAATCTTTAACCCAGAATAGATGATAGAGAAACCCCTTAGACTTATCTCTAAGATCTAAGATATGATATAAACTTTCCCTTAGCATATAGGGAACCATCCCCCCCCCCCCACTCGATAACCAGTTCACCAGGGAACTTAAAGACAACCTTACGAGTTTGACAGTCTAATAATGCATTGCATGAGTGTAACTAATCCATCCATAGAATAACATCAAAATCCACCATATCTAGTTCATACAAATCCACCAAAGTCACCTCACTACAAACAGATACCACAAAACCCCTATAGACTCTTTTAGCAATCACAGAGTCACCTATCAAGATAGAAATAGAAAAGAGGGGTCTGAAATACACTCTAGATGAAAACCAAAATAGACAGCCATAAATAGGATCAAATAAGAGAGAGTGGAACACAAATTAATTAAATAATAAACATCACAAGAAAAGAGTTGCAACATACTAGTCACAACATTAGGCAATACCTCAGACCCTTGTCGAGTAGTTAGTATATATAACCGATTCCGGCCTGTGCTGGTACCAGAAGCAGAAACAAATACAAAAGCAGAACCCTTTGGTGTAGGAGCAGATGAAGAGGCAATCAGAACCCTGTTCACTCTCAAAGCGAGCTTACCAACCAGATAGTTTCTAAGAATATGGATTCGTTAACCATATTTAAAGAACTTATCCCTCCCCTCGTTATATAAACCCCAATGCAACCGACCATAGAACCTACAAGAAGGACATAATAAAACTGATTAAGCCCCACTAGCCTGATATTAGGCACCCTATGTCCTAAAATTGGCTCTACCCTATTTATGCCTATCCCCTATGACTTCAAGTAGGGAGCGTTAGCTGTGGAGAAAGAACCACAAGTCCCCTACTTTTTCTTTGGCCACTTACCACTATCTCTACCACTTTGTTGTTGCCCACCACCTTGCTCAGAAAACCTAAACTTCTTTCCTTGCCTTTTCCCTATCTTAGCCTACTTTCTCTTTTCCTTCTCCACCCATTACATATGAACAACAAACCTAAAGATATCTATTACCTTGACTAGCAATACAGTCTTGCTTTCAAGGATTAACTTATGAGGCAGTCTAAAAGTGAACCTTCTCATTCAGGCCCTCATATCAGACACCATCTCTGGAGCATACTGATACAATTGGTGAAACTTCAAGGCATACTCCTTGACCGACATATTCCCCTATTTCAGATTAACAAATTCCTTTGCTTTCGCTTTATCAACTCCTGAGGAAAAAAGTGGTCCAAAAATATATTAGAGAAAACCTCCCACAGAGATGACTTATGAATCTCACCCCTTGCCCTATCCTATTCTTCATACTATTGGTTCGTCATATCTTTCAGTTGGTAGGCAAAAAACTCCACCCCTTATACATTTGTGGCATGCATAACCCTAAATATCTTTTTTATCTCGTCCTGGAAACCCTGAGGATCCTCCTCCACCTCAACACTAGTAAAAGTTAGAGGGCTCATCAGAAGATGGAATAGAAGATGCACCACGCTTAGTCTGAGAAGCTACTAACTGAACAATCATATAAATCAACTAACAAAAGTATTCATCATGTTGGCCTAAGGAAGACTAGAGGGAACCAATAGAACTCCAGGACGATCAAGGAATGGACCTCTAGATTGAGTATGGATCCCATGGGTAGAGCGTGTCCCATCAATATCGTCCTCGGTTGGGACAAAGGAGTTTCTTTGCATATAAAGTCATCGAAGTATGAACTAAAAAGCAAAGAAACGGGGATTAGAGAAGATTTTAGGACTTAAACTCCAAGCTTGAAAATAGAACACAAGAAAGAGAAACATTCTTAAATGTCTTGGAGCCTCTCTCATATGAGTGTGGCATGCTACACACCCTAAAAAAAGACTCTACTCTGCATGACTTTGTGGACTCCCAATTGACCATGAATCTAGGACTCTGATACCAACTTGACATGACCCAAATAGGGGCCTTGTCATGATGGGCATCCTAAGTTAAACCAGGACTGGGGACCACCCTCGATACAAACCCGACCTCCAGATGCATACCCTAAGTCAAATGAATTTCAAACATATAACAAGATAGCGTATTTGTACATATACTGACTTTGGGGTAAGTCTATTTTCCAAACCAACCCAATTATGTCTATCCATCCAATAACTAGACAAACCAAGATAATAACCCAATGTGTTTATATATATAATCCAAAACAAAATAGAACAATCATAAATCAAATAAAGTCATACAATATCAGCCCTAATATCAATACCAATACTAATTTCAAGGGTGACATCACTACCGACACCGCCCATACCAACCCGTAGTAGTCCCACAAAGCCTCTACCTAAAGTAAAATAATATCTGGTTGGGATATGCCCCTAACCATAGCCAAAACCATAGTCTATAAAATGACCAAAGTATGTACGGATATCCATAACATGAAATAGAGCCTTCTAGAATATGGAAGATCACCACTTTAATCAAATACAAGTTGATCCTAAGTTTGATCACTGAGCAAGAGAAGTAGAATGGCTAGTTCCTGCATCATGTGGGGATACAACTCCCGAAGATGGGTTAGTGGATGAACGCTCGCATGCACTCAGGATAAGGACAAAATCATGTTAACCTTTAAAATCAAGTAAACAACCATATGCATACACAACCATACATACACATACACACATATATATTTTCATGCTGGGAGTAGGAACCGGGTTTAGTGTGTCTTTAAACCATAAACCTGGAAAGGTGTAGCTTAACCATCCTAGATCCATCCACGGGCTATATGGGTCCGATGTTACCCCCTGAACAGGCCCTGATGCATATAGCCGTATGAACCAGAGATACCATAGGAGCAGGGAATTCCCATGTACCCTTTGCTCTCCATTATACATATATACAAGTGTAACTTAGGGGATTCATGTATACCCCATAAGTATTATATATGTGGTGTCAAGGACCAATCTTCATGTCGGCAAACATTAGTTTCCAATATCCCTCCATTAGACTCACACCTTCATGGTTAGCTAACACACCCTGCTATTATTGCCCAATTAAAACCATTAGCATACAACCAAACCATCAATTTCATTTATTATTAACCAAGTCTATAAGTAGTGATATCGTCATACCGATCATAGCTTGTAAACAATGTCCTTAGCCATCTTTTTTTAAAAAAAAGGATTCTGATATACCCATAGATTACATTATTAAGTTGCTTGGGGATTCCTATGTACCCCACAAGATGATTATAATTAAGTTTTCTTGGGGGATTCCCATGTACCTCAAAAGTGTATTCAACTAACCCATAATCATGACCACCAAGGCCTTACCATTTAACCATTAAAGACCATCCAAACTAGTTAGGGTTCCATTACCACTTTATACCATGCAAAGTTTTCAGTAAAATTTCAACAATATAGTAAAAACATTCTCATAGGAATTTTATCAAACATGTTGAGGGCATATAGTTTTCAAAACTAAAACCAAGTATCAATTAACAACTTCCATGCAACCACATGTTCAAACCACCATTAAAACATGAAAACTATAATTAAAACATAGGAAAACCATAACCAAACCATTTATATCTAAAACCCCCAATATATATTCAAAACTCAAAACCATACCACAATTATGCTATAAAAATCATACATAAAATATTCCTTTATTGAACTAACAATGAGGGAGGAGTAATATGCCTTAGATTACAAAGATGGTGGAGAGAAACCATCCTTGGAAGCCCCAAATTGACCTTATTAAAGAAACCCTAGCCTTACTTGACCCAAAAGCCTTGAGAGAATTTGAGAGAGACTCTTAGTGTTTAAGATTAGAATAATAGGGTAAATAATGTTCGAAGAGTGTTATAAGTCATGGGGCCTTAACAGGTTAAGAGGAGAAATGCCCATATTACCCCCAACTTAAGTTGTATAAAACTCTTACGGAGTAGTATGACCCCCTCCCTCTCTAAACCGTACCCAAAGGTATAAGTGATATCCTTATCTCGTACCCTAGGCCTCCCCTTGGACCCCAACTCTGTCCAACATACTACCACCAAGGTTAATTCGTACCCAACCATATGACTAGTACCTTAAATCCATACCTTAGGCAGAATAGACTCCTCTAGATTAGACACAGGGCAACAAACGATTGGTATCATACTACTAGTACCCTAACATACAACTAGTATGATTCAATCTTACCTTAAATAGAAACCAACCAACCTACACCAGTTAACATATGACCAAGACCCACCAAATCGTACCCTATCATATGACTAGTACCCCCTAGTCGTGTGATGTCCAGAAGCCAAAAACTCAGAAAAATTCTAAGGATCAAAACCCAGGGTGTTTTAGTTATTTATACTAAAAATTATTAGTTTTGAATATTAATATTTCTTTACTTATTATTTTAGTATCAAACAAATTTTGATGTTTCGCATTCATGAGTTCAAACTATCTAAATTATTTATATTTTTACTATTTATTACCATTAGTTTTATATAATATTTACTGTATTTATTAATTTAAGGAAAATATTTACAAGCCCTTATCATTTGTTGTTGTAGTTGTTGTTGTTATTATTATTAATATAATTATTATTACTGTTAGTATTACATTATAATAATAATTATTATTATAATTATTATTATTATTGTTGTTGTTGTTGTTGTTGTTGTTATTGTTGTTGTTGTTGTTACATTATTATTATTATAATAACAATAATAATAATTATTATTATTGTTATTGTTATTACTATTATTATTGTTATTATTGTTATTATTATTGTTATTTTATTATTATTATTATTGTTATTATTAATATTATTAGTAGTAGTAGTACTACTACTACTACTATTCCTGTTGTTGCTCCTTCTGATGCTGCCGTTGTTGCTGCTGCTCCTGCTACTCCTAATACATATGCAAAGTTTTGTTTGTTCGTAATAATTGGAAAAAATCACCTTTAGTTTAATTAGTTGAACCTTAATAATAGATATACTTTCATTCATTTAAATATTCTTACATATTTTTGCATGTGCACTACAAAGGAATAATGCCATTTGGAGTTCAACCACAAGTTAATCTAGAAGTTAAAGTGCTAGGTGGATCTTAAATAGAGTCGTCACCCCAGCGGGGCTCAGGTACATTTTGGGATATGATGACAAATACAGGCTATAGCTAACTACTTGTAAGAAGCGTACACGAAGCTTTATTAAAAATTACTCTAGTCTTTTCTAATTTTGTACGTCACTTTTTTAAAAGTCTCAAAGTTTTGACAATTTTTATATTAAATTATCAACATACTTTGATACAACTTTTATATTACACCTACATATTGTTGCCTTACATGAGTTTTAAATGCTAAATATTTTATTTAGTACACGTAAATAAGTTTCTTTATGAATTTCTTTAGTCTTGTCTTATGGCGTTTAAGAGAGTCGATAGAGAAATTAGAATAGAAGGAGTAACATCGCATTGGGCCTATTTTAGCTTTGTCATACCTGATTCCACTCTCTCTCACTTTCTCTCTCTCTTATAATTTTAACTTTATGTGTTGTCAATTTATTTACTTTTACATAAAATTTACCACCAAATTAAGGTGGCACTTCTTACTAACGCATCTCTCATTATTTATAGTCTATTATTATTTTGATTTAAGCTTGAATATTTTTTTTTATCCAATATACAACAAAACAAAGGAGTTCTCTAGAATCTATGATCCGAGAAAGACGAAGAATACACAAATTATGGTACTTTTCAGTTATTATTTGCATGCCGCAAAAGGTCAGTCTCAAATCTCTTATATCTTTCATTCTTTGTATGTTATGTACACTAGTTAAAAGTGTTCTTTACTACATCACTTAGTTGATATTAGATTAATAAAGTTATTTGACCTCTTTCTATCGCTCAATTCCCCATATAATATATAAATTCGATAGGGATTCATATTTGTGGACCTTGAAAGGTGCCTAACACCTTCCTTTTGAGATAACTTGAATCCTTACCCAAATTTCTGGCGATGTAGACTGATTAAACTGTTTCTAATTAGCCTAGAATATTGCCCTAACACACCTTAATTCATTAGGTGGTGATTTTTCTCCTTTAAACTATCCTAAAAGGAGTTGTCACGTTGAATTTTACTTTTCGCGAGAAAAATAGGGTTTGACAGTGCTCACCCTAAAATCTGAAGTCAATCAATGGAATCACAAGTGAGGTCTCAAAGAAGTCGCTGGAATGTGCACTGCACTCACAAAAGTAAATCCAGGTGTAGTATCTATACACAAGAACAAATGTGTACTAATAGGGTTACTTGGCCAACCTAAGATGATTTTTTGGTTTAATTTGGTATTTTATTACTCTAAAATAATAACAACCCAAGAGAGAATCTGAACATATAACCAAGTTATAGTACAACAAGTTAATCCATGCTTAACAAACATACACTTAGCATAACATGCAACCATAAACAATTAGGAATCAAACCAACAAGTCAATATCTTATCACCAAGTCAAGTCTAGTCAAGCCAAACCAATAAAAAGTCAAGACAAATTAATAAGTATAAAAATATATTTTTTTTGTTCACTCGTGAAACTGTCAAACTCATCTAACCTTTATAGATACACGTTAAAGGATATACAACTATCCTCTATCTATGACCTGCAGGGAACAATTACCGTCCATGTACTAAAACCCCAGACACAAGTGTCTTCTTACCTGCTTTCACCAAAACCCTTTAAAAATGTTTTAAATACCCAACATTCCACATTTAGTAAGTAAGGTAGGTCAAAATCATATAACAACCACAAATCATTTGCAATTACCAAACTAAACAACATGCACTAACAAGTCATACTACAAATTAGTTAACAAACAAATATAGCACAAATTAGATTAACCTACAATACCATCACCTACCTCGACCAAGCTTACACAACTCCTCTATGTTGGACCTTTGCCCTTTTGTGCAATTTTCATCTGCTCGTGGTCTAGAACATGCATATAAATACATAATTAAAAAAAAATAACCTTACATGTCGGAATTTATAACTCACTCTCAACTCCTAAGTACAAAGAAAAGATCATTCTCTTCTCGTTCTAGGTATTTTCCACTATAATTCACCATAACCCATCAATTTCATGGATAAATTAGTGAATTAATGAAATACAAGGATAAATTTAACATTAATAATCAAAATCCATAAACTTATTTCTTAATCTTCTCCATTGCACTAGCAATTAATCAAAATCCATCCTAAAACCCTCCTTGGACTCTGCAAATTAACATTTTTAAGGCTTAATAATTAAATATGAGTTAACGGGGATGAAATTATTATCTTAACAAAGACAAATGAAGAAATCTGGTGGGTTTCACCCTAAATTATCCTTGCTTTGCTCCAAAATGAATTTTAGAAAATAACTATTTTAGAAAAATATCATAATAAATATGAAGTTTTCACTGCTATAGCGGTACCGACTATTGTAGTAGTCGACCGCCTTTAACTGCTGCTATAAAAGGAATTTCTCTACTTAGACTTTTACCGCTATATCGGTGAGCCGACTGCTATAGCTGCCTCTTAATGGGACAAAATATTTATCTTCTCCCAAAATCTTTAGTTTTTGCAACACACCTTAAACCTGGATATTTCAAATGATGCCCTTTATGCTAAGACCAATTCTGAGAGTTCTACTTACCCAAATTTGATTTCATAAACTTTTACGAGTTTTTTATCATCTTAGATAACTAAAAATCAAGAAAAACACCACTACCATGATCTAAATCAATCCTAAATAACCCTAGGCACATCTTGCTCCATATGCTATCAAAACTAGCCTAGCCTGAAATTTGTAACTTTTAAAATGGGAAGAATTTGGACATGTGATTTTAAATGTAGGAATCATACATAACAATAGAGAGGGTCGTTACAAAAGATACCTATTTACCCATTATTTATCTTCAAATATAGGCTAAACAAGGAAGAAGAGTACATGTATCCTCATGCAATCGAAGGTACTTATCCCACTTGTCCTTCTCGATCGATCTAGTGGCTTTCTCAATCAAATGATGTTTCCATTATACCTTTACCAAATGAATTTCCTTTGTCCTTAATTTCCAACATCCCAATATAAAATCACTACTAGTTCATCCTCTTAAACCAAATCATTACCTAGAATTACCAAATCTCACTTAATAATGCAGTCTCTATCCTATGGTGCCTTTTTAGCATTAAAACATAAAAAATAGGATGGACTCCTAAAAATCCTGATGGTAGAGCTAACAGATATGCAACTGGATCCACTTTCTCAAGAACCTCAAAGGAACCTATATACCAAGGTCTTAACTTGCCCCTTTTATCGAACCTCATGACTCTATTTATATGAGAGACTTTGAGAAAAACTTGCTCAGCAACCTTGAAGTGCATGTCCTCACCTTACGATCCACGTACTTTTTTCCCTACTTTGAGAATCCAACAACTTTACTTGAAGTTAATATTACCTTTTCTTAAGACTCCTTTATCAAATTCGTGCCCAAACGCTTAACATCTCCCAACTCAAACTGCCTAATAGCTGACCTGCACTTTCTTCCATAAAGTGCCTCAATAGTGGCATATGAATGTTGGAGTGAAAACTGTTGTTGTATGAAAACTCACACAACAAATGAAATTGGTATCAATGACCACCAAAGTAAATCTGTAGGCCGTCAACATGTCCTCTAGCACCTGAATCATCCTCTTTATCTAGCCATCAGTTTGAGGGTGAAAAGTTGTGTTGAGCGTGAGAATGGTTCCCAACTCCTCATGCAACCTGCCCTAAAATTTGGAAATGTACTTTACATATCTGTCAAAAATGATAGTAAGTGGCACCCGATAAAGTCTCACAATCTTTTTGATATAAATTTAACTAACTGCTAAGAGTTGTAGTCTACCTGAATCGGTAAAAAGTAAGTTGACTTTGTCAGCCGATCTACAATCACCAAAATGGAGTCATACCTCTCCAAAGTCTTAGTGAGGCCCACCAAAAAGTCATAACAATATACCCCTATTTCCACATGGGTAAAGGCATCCTCTGAAGCAACCCTACAGGCCTTTGGTGCTCATACTTTACCTGCTGACAATTTTGACACTTGGACACATAATCCACTATGTCCATTTTTTATATCGAGCCACCAATAAAGTCGCCTCAAGTCACAATACATCTTGGTTGTACCCGAATGAATATAATAATGTAAGCCATCAGCCTTTGAAAGTACATCATTAATCATATCATCAACCCGAAGAACACATAATCTTTCCTTAAACCACAATACCCCCTTCCATAACAATATTGGCATCTACCACCTCTTTGTGCACCACTTTATTTTGGAGTGAATTTAAGTTCTTATTCTTGAACTTCTTACACTTAATCTGCTCCATGAATATTGACTTTACCTCTACACTAGCCAATACACTGCCCCTTTCTGAGACCCCAAACTGTATGCTCAGAGATGCTAGAGTTTGAAATTCTATAGCTAATGGTTGCCTGGATACCCTTACATCTTTTCGGCTCAATGCGTTTGCCACCACATTAGCCTTACCCGAATGATACTGAATACTTATATCATAATCCTTCAATAATTCCATCCACCTTTATTGCCTTAGGTTCAAATCCCTTTGAGTAAACACTTATTGCAGGATATAATAATCTATGAAGACCTTACACTTCACACTATAAAGATAATGTCACCAAATTTTTAATGCAAACACTACCATTACCAACTATAAGTCATGAGTTGGGTAGTTCCTTTTATGAGGTTTTAATTGAGAATAACCAATGACATTCCTATACTTCATTAACACAACACCCAAACCCAAAAGTGAAGCATAATAAAACACTATAAAGTCCTTATCTTTAATCGACAATAAAGAATAGGTTATGTAGTTAAGAGTGTCTTTAGCTTTTGGAAGCTATCTTTATATTGGTATGCCAAACGACACTTCCTTCTGAGTCAACCTTGTTAAGTGCATTGAAATGGATTTAAACTTCTTTACGAATCTGTAGTAATAACTTGCAAGACCCCTAAAAATTCATACCTCGATCAGTAAACTAGGCCGATTCCAATTCTTTAATGCCTCAATATTTTAGAGATCCACCATCACCCTTTTTCATAAACCACAATTTCCTAAGAAGGCAACTAAAGAAAAAAAGAATTCACAATTTGAAAACTTAACAAATAACCGTTTCTCTCTTAGAATCTCCAAAATTATGTGAAGATGGACTGCATGATCTTCCTTACTCTTGGAGTACACAAGAATATCAACGATAAATACAATAACGAAAAAATCCATGAATGACTAAAAGGTTTTGTTCATTAATATCATAAAGGTTGTAGCTGCATTAAACAACCCAAAAGACATCACCAGAAACTCATAATGGCCATACTGAGTTTTAAAAGTTGTCTTTCATAAGTACTCTAGTCTAATATTAAATTGATCATAACTAGACCTTAAATAATTTTTTGAAAACATTAACGCACCTTATAACTGATAAAACAAGTTATTTATGTGAGGCAAGGGATATTTGTTTTTTTATGGTAACTTTATTTGGCTGCCTAAAATTAATGCACATCTGCAAGCTACTATCCTTCTTGTTGATAAACAAGACCGGAGCACCCTAAGGTGAAGCACTTGGATGAATAAAACCTATGTCAAGTAGCTTATATAATTAAGTTTTGAGCTTAGTCAACTCTATCAGAGCCATTCAATAAGATGGAATAGAAAAGGTTGAGTGCCTAGCTCTAAGTCATTACAGAAATTGATATCCCTATCTAGAATCATACCAGTAGGTCTAAAGAAAACACATCCTGAAATTTAGAGACTATTGAAATTAACTCCATAGAAGGGAACCCCACGTTTACATCTTGAAGATGGGCTAAAAAATGCTAAACACCCCTTTCTCACTAGCCTCCTAGCCAAACATATGATATAATCTTAATTGGTTTGGCCTTATACACTCTCTCCCACTATAGTTCCTTTATCCCAGGCATAGCTAGAGTTTTTGTTTTAACATTACAGCTTAAAACAATATAATATGAAGATAACCAGGTCATACCCAACATATCATGAATAACCAAGTCTACCTAAGTTTGAAATCCCACAAATAATTCAGGACAAGAGCAATAAACATAGGTTACTATCACAGACTCACCCACCAAAGTAGATACATAAAAAGAATAATCAAGTACATCAAAAATCAAATTCAGTTCCACCGCTAATTAGATAGATACATAGGAATAAATAGGCTTAAGATTAAATAAAATAGAAACCTTATGATCGCAGACAGAAATAGTACATGTGATCACTGCATCATAAACCTTGATACCAGTCTTTCTCAAAAATATATAATAGTGAGCTTGGTTATCAATCTGAGCTAATTCTTTTCCCAGTTGTGCTCCTCTCCCGATGCCACCCTTGCTTAGTATCCTTCTTTGATAGAAAAGTCATAAACTCAACTCTATGTTGCTTCAAAATCCCCATCTTATGTAATCTCTCGTAGAAATCAATAATAAACTCAAACATATCCTCAGACTCAATACCCTAGAATGTTGGAGGTTTCATTTTTAGGAATTTCGTCAGCAGTTCATATTTTGTATCATTCATCACCAACTTAATGCCAAACAAGAAAAGGATTAGTACCTAAAGCTTTATCTATTTTAGGAGCCATTACGATAGTAAGATTAAAAACTAAAGTCTGATGAGCTGGTACCGTGGGTGTAGCTCCAGTCTAAGCCAACCTACTCAAAAAAGATAACATATGTTGAACAACCTTAGACGACTTGTGAGGTAGTCCTTCAACCCCATCTTAAGTCGCTACCTTAGGTTCCACACCTTGTTCCTCTATTATTTCTATAACCATGCAGAAATGGGGGAAGTAATGTTGACCTCTCGAGATTTGGCCAGCCGCCGATTGAGTTCTACCCCTAGCAAGTGTGGCTCATCCTCTCCTTCTCCTATCTTTTTGTCTCACTCATCCTTTTCCCCTCCTGGATAGCTCCACAGCTAGAGCTATCGATGTAGGAGCTACTGCTTATGATCCATTAGACCTAGTGTTCACCATTTATGGACAAAAGAATGAAAAAGATTAGATACCAATTTGGATCGCCAAATTCTGATCAAAATTAAGTTATAGCATGAAATAAACAAAAATGATAGATTTTCTAAAGTTCTAAAACCTCTAAAAGAAAAACACAAACTTCTCGGCACCATTCTGCAAGACTCTACTGGATGTATTTTGGTACAATGAGATTGATGAACCTAGGCACTCTTATATTGACATGACCCAAACTAGGGCCTAGTTGTGATCGGTATATCAAGCTCACCGTGATCCGGAGACCACCCCCTTAACCTAACATCTAATACACAATAAAAGAATACAGTGGAAGACAACCAAACATAATGATAAGAAAAATAGATAAACCAAATGAAAACTAAGAGTCAAAACAAACAACAAACCCACACTAGTCCACAAAAGCCTCTAAAACCAAAATACCAACTAAATTGGGACATGCCTCCGACAATGATCAAAAAGGATCTAAAAGAAATTCCAAACAGTAATAAAACAAATGAAATGACCAGGCCTTTAGAAAGATGGAGGCTCACCACTTCACAATTGATCAATAGGAGTACTCAACCACCTAACATTGCACAGGAGCAACCAAAAAGCCCTCGGACCCTACATCATGAAATGATGTAGCATCCAAGGACGATCAGTGGGGAAAGCACTAGAATGTAACTTAGAAAAATTGTTAAAATAATGCAATTACCAAAATAAAATTATAAACCACATGCATCACATTCATATACATATATATATGATGTCGAGATAGGGACAAGGGTCATTAATATGAGAGTTTACAATATTAACTTGAATTGTGTAGCTCGCTTTATCCTAAAGAAACCCATGGGCCATATGGGTCCAGCTCCCCCTGTTGGAAGGGCCCCAGTGCGTCTTAGCCGCACAAACTAAGGAAAAACCTAAGAAAAAACTAGAGACACCAAGGCCAAAACCCTCCCAATATATATATATATATATATATATATATATATAATATGCACTAAGCACACGGTCATATTATATATAATATGCACTAAGCACACGGTCACATGGACCCCCAGCACCAGCAAACGTGGTTTCCAGTGTTGATCTCCCAAGACCTACACCTACACAGTACGCTACACAATTTCCTTTAAGCCCAAAATATAAAAGTTTGCACATAAACCAACCATTAACCCAAGAGTCATTCATTAAGGCACTTACCAACATGGTATTGTCATACCAATAAGCTTGAAAGCTAATATAATTATGCCAAACCAATCCATATAACCAAATTGACTCCCAAGTTCCATTTGAAATCCAAAACCAAGGCCAACAAGTCCATCCAAAACTATGTTCATTCATTTATCCTTTAATGAGATACAATGGGTTCAAAATACAAGCTAAATCATACAATTATCCATATTCAAAATCAAGTTCACAAAGTGGGTTTAGGTTAATGTCATTTCAATCCAAAAAGTCAACAAATTGGGGAAACTCATGTCCCCATTCCAACGATTATCATAATGCATCAATTTAGTTCCAAAAACCATAAATTAAAGTATGAATAATCTATTTAAACCATGGGAAAAGCAATTCAAGTACTCACAATCAAAACTCTTCAACCCAATTTCAAACACATCAATTAAAACACATGAATATTGAGTAAATAGATTCCACAATGTAAGAATACAAGTTAAGGATGAGCAACATACCAAAAATATAAAACAATTTAAAGAGAATTTGAAGATTGGAGATTGGATGTTGGATTCTCTGGAAAACCCTAGAGCTTTCTTGGGTTATGAATTTAAGAGAGAAATAATGGGATTTAATCTTTTAAAATTAAAGGAAAAGGGTCAATTTTATGTTTAAAAGTCCTATAAGGGGTGAAAATACCAAAAGCCCCTCACCCCAAGTGAAAAAAACAAAACTGGACAAAATTAAAATAGGAGTGTGGAACGCCCTTATAGTAGAGGCTAGCCTCCGTACCCCCCACCTTATCGTGGAGTCTAACCTCTATGGCACGCTACTATTATGGAGGCTGTGGTCCCAAAATGACTTCGAACCCCTTTTAAAAATTCTAAAACTCTTTCAAAACACCCTTTTACATCCCTAAACATCGTCAAAAATTGATATTACGCATGAAGAAGGGTCAAAAATAATATGGTTAAAATGTTATGGGTTCTTACATTATCCCTTCCCCCCTTAGCATCATTTGTCCCCGAATGATGAATTAGGGCACTTTTAGGACGAGAATAGCAAAAATGTAGTAGAATCCAAGGACAAATTTGAAAAAGTGCCAAGAGGGAAACTAAACTGATACCTTACGCACTTTCATCCAACACGAGGAACTAGAATAGGTACGTGGCTCTCATATCTTCTTCATCTTTCCATGTAGCTTCTTCTACCTTTTGATTTATCCAAAGAGCCATCACAGAATCTACATCCTTTTTCCTTAATCTACAAACTTATCTATCCAATATTTCAATCGAGACCTCTTCATAAGACAAAAAACATGTAACACCAACATCCTCAATAGGAACTATCAACAAAAGGTCACCTGCGACTTTTTCAGTATAGACACATAGAAAACAGGATGAATTGAAGCCAAACTCACAGGAAATTCTAACTTATAAGCGACATTCCTAATTTTTCTCATAATCTGATTCGGACTAATATAACGAGGATTAAGTTTCCCCTTCTTCCTAAATCTCATGACTCCCTTCATAGGAGAAATCTTTAATAACACCCAATCACTAACCTCAAACTCCAACTCTCTCCACCTCATATTCGCATAAGACTTTTGGCGACTTTGAGAAGTCGTAAGTCTTTCTGTAATCACCTTCACCTACTCCATGGCTTGGTGAACCAAGTTAGGACCAAACAACCTAGTATTACCCACCTCAAACCATCTAATAGAAGACCTACTCCTCTTTTTATAAAGAGCCTAAAAAAAGAGCCATTTAAATGCTAGAATAATAACTATTATTGTACATGAATTCAATAAGAGGCAAATGGTCAACCAAACTACCTTTAAAGTCAATCACACAAGCCCTTAACATATCCTCCAAATTTCGTATAGTTTGTTCTATTTTTCCATCTATTTAGGGATAGAAAGCGGTGCTAAGGTTCACTTGAGTACCTAAACCTTTTTGAAATGCACGCCAGAAATGAGATGAAGACTGCATACCTCTGTCTGAAATGATGGACATCGACACCACATGCAACTTAACGATATACTGAATAAATAATTTAGCATAATCCTCTCCTGAATAGTTAGTATTCACTGGCAAGAAGTGAGCTGACTTAGTCATCCTATCCATAATGACCCAAATAGAATCATACTGATTGAGGTTTAATTCTTTCTGCATAAACAAATACTAAAAGCTCTTATGGTCGGAATAAATATCCACATATACCCTATACAAATGATGGTGCCAAATCTTCAAAGCTAAAGCCACAGCCGCTAACTCTAGATTATGAGTTGAGTAATTTGTCTCATGAAGTTTAAGTTTCCTAGAAGCATAGGCCACAATCTTACCATGCTACATCAAAATACAACCCAATCCCACATGAAATGCATCACAATATAAAACAAACCCCTCAGTACCCTCAAATAAGGTCAAAACTGGCGTAGAAGTCAACTTATCCTTCAACTTCTCGAAACTAGCCTCACAATCATCGTACCATAAGAACTTAACCTTTTTCTGAGTCAACCTTGTCAGCAGAGCAACAATAGATGAGAAACTCTTCACAAACCTCCTATAATACCCGGCCAAGCCCAGAAGCTCCTAATGTCGATTGGAGTCATGGTTTCAGACTACTTCTTAACTGCCTCAACTTTCTTTGGATCCACCTTGATCCCCTCAGTAAAAACAACATGCCCAAGAAAGGACACAATACTTAATCAAAATTCACACTTAGAAAATTTTGCATATAATTTCTGGTCCGTAAAAGTCTCCAACACAATTCAGAGGTGATTGTCATGACACTTCTCACTCCTAGAATAGACCAGGATATCACCAATGAAGACTATAACAAATAAATCCAAAAACTGCCTGAAAACCTAATTCATAAGATCCATGAAAGTAGTCGAGCATTAGTCAACCCAAATGACATAACATAATTTATAGTGGTCATACTGAGTACAGAAAGTAGTCTTGGGGATATCAACCTCCCTAATTTTCAACTAGTGATAGCCCGAATGAAGAATAATCTTAGAGAAACACCTAGCACCCTTAAGTTGATTAAATAGGTCATCAATCCTAAAGAGAGGATACTTATTCTTCACTATAAACTTGTTTGCATGAAAAGTACAGGAGCACCCCATGGTGAAACACTAAAATAAATGAAACCCTTACCTAGAAGATCTTTTAATTTCTTCTTAAGGTCCTTTAGTTCATTCGGAGCCATCTCTTAAGGAGGAATAGAAATAAGGCAAGTATCTGGTACAAGATCAATCCCAAAATATATTTCCCTATCAGGAGGAATTCTAGGAAGATAATCGGGGAAAACTTTAAGAAATTTACTAACCACAAGAATAGATTTCAAATAAGGGCTTTAAAAATTTAAATCTTTAACATGAACTAGATGTTACCAACATCCTTTGGAAATTAACTTTTGAGCTCTAAGATAAGAATAAACCTCCCTTGGGTACTAAGCAACTCCCTTCCCATCCAATTACTGGTTCATTAAGAAAGTGGAAATTGAACTTTCGTGTCCTATAATTCAGAGAATCATAAAATAAATAAAGCCAATCCATCCCCAAGATTACATCAAAGTCTACCATGTCAAGTTCTATCAAATCTACCAATGTCTCTCTATTAATAATGGACACCATATAACCCCTATAGATTTTTCTAGCAACAATAGAATCACCCACCAGAGTAGAAATAGAGAAGGGGTCAGAAATGCTTTCAAGACCAAAACCAAAATGTACAGCCATATAAGGGCTCACATAAGACAGGGTGAAACCTTGATCAAGTAAATAATAAAGATCATAAGATAAAAGCTTTAATATACCAGTAATAATATCTAGAGATGCCTCAGATTCCTGACAAGTAGAAAGTATATAGAGACAATTCCAGCTAGTGTCAGTACCAGAAGTGGTACCCTTAAGTGAAAGAGCTGAAGAAGTGGCAACTAGGACCTTATTAGCCCTAGTGGCAACCCTGGACAAAGGATAATCTCCATGTATATGACTAGGCTGACCATAATTATAGCACCAATTTCTCCCTTCCTCATAATATCTATGATGAAGCTACCCATAAAATCGACATAGAGGGTAAGGTCGGGCTGATTGAGCTCTACTAACCTGAGATTAGGCACCTTATGCCTTAGGACTACTGCTAGCCTGAAAACGATGATCACCTGAAGTTTTAGGATAAGGTGCACTAGATGTCAAATAAGAATTTCCATAATTCTTCTTCTTGGTCCACTATCTACCATCGCTTCCACAGTTCTATTGATTTGCACCCTACTCTAAATATCTAAACTTCTTGCTCTGCCTCTATCTCATCTCTACTTGTTTTTTTCTCATTCTCTACCCACTACATATAAACCATCATCCTAGATATATCCAGATCATTATTCAACATGGTAGCCTTACACTCTAATACCAAGTCATGGGACAAACCAGAAGCAAACTTTCTCATGGATCTCATTTTAGACACCAACTCTAGAGTATAGTAGGCCAACTGTTGAAACTTCAGAGCATACTATGTAACACTCATTTTACCCTACTTCAAGTTCACAAACTCTTTGGCCTTAGCTTCTCTCAACTCCTAAGAAAAGAAATGATCAAGAAAAGCACTTGAAAAGTCATTCGATACTGCCTGTTCAGTGTCATCACCCCTCATCACTTCCCACTCCTCGTACCACTAGTAAGCCTCATCTTTTTGCAATAGGCAACAAACTCCACACCCTCTGTATCAATAGAATGTATAACCCTAAAAATCTTCTCCATCTCATCAATGAATAGCTGAGGATCCTCCTCAACCTTAGAGCCTGTAAAGGTTGGGGGATTTAACCTCATAAAATGGCCAACCCAAGTGACCTTATATTAACTAACAACAGGACCAACATGATCAGATCGATGAGAGTGCAATGCCACTAATTGAGAAAGCATATGAATAGATTGATGGAACTCTACATTAGAGATATCTCCCTAAGGTGACTGAGCATAAGTATCACTAACCCGGAAAGCTCAAAGAGTGCTAGTAGGGACCGGTGAACCTTCACATGGAGCGCTAGAATCAGGAGCAGGGACCCTAGATCAGCTTTATACTTCATAAAAGGGATTAGTCCCCTTCACATTCCCTCAGGTAGAATAGAGGGTCCAGCAAAGTTTCTATGACCATCAAATCATCGGGGAAGCATAATCTAAAATATAAGTACGCCAGGAGTTAGAAAAGTTTGATAACACTAGACTCTATAGCCCAAAAATAGAACAAAAGAAAAGGAAATATTCCTAAATGCCTTATAGCCTTCCCTTATAAGTGTGACACGCTACATACCTATAAAAGGGACTCTACTCGACAAGGCTTTGTGGACACCCAACAATGAAAAACCATACTATGATACCAAGTTTTTCATGACACAAACTAGGGACTAGTCATGACAGGTATCTCAAGCCCATCGTGAGCAGGAGACCACCCCTTTACCCTAACATCCAGAAAAAAATAAAAGAATTCAGTGAAAGACAACCAAACATGATGATAAGAAAAATAGATAAACCAAATGAGAACTAAGAGTGAAAATAAACAAACAACCCACACTTGTCCAAAAAAACCTCTAAACCTAATGAAATAACCAGGATTTTTGAAAGATGAAGGCTTACCACTTCATAGTTGATCGAAATTACTACTCAACCACCTAACGTTGTATAAGAGCAATAAAAAAGCCCTCGTACCCTACATCTGAAATGATGTAGCATTTAGGGACGATCAGTGAGGCAAGCAGTACCATGTAACTCAGAAAAAGTGATAAAATAATACAATTATGAAAATCAAGTCATAAACTATAACACTTCGAGATCCCATCCCGAGATGTCACATAGTGCTTATGGACACGAAGGACCACAAGCTAACCCTTTACTAATATTTGTACCTGTACACTACATAATATCTGAAATAAATGTAGAAACTTGCCATAAGGTTCAACACATCTATACATACTCAAAACTAAAAATTGAATGCTAATACATCCGTCTGAACTATGGATTTGATGGGATAGATCCCCAACTAACTCCATCAACTAAAAAAATATAAACAGAATCTGATGCAATATTAATAAACTAAGATTCATCCTTGAAAGAAGAGGACTCACTGTACTGCTGCTGACTGGGACTGAACTATTGAGGATACTCTGGATCCTGTGCCTCTGAACCTATGGTGCCAAATAAAACACAATAGTACAAATGCATCAGTACAGAAATGTACTGAGTATGTAGACAAGGTAGGCTAATGCAAAGGCTTATACATGCACAATATCTAAACTAAATAATCATGCAGATGCCATGCGAGAACACATACATGAATGCACAGACCATGAGCACAATCATCGTGACTCTAGATGCTGAAACTCGGATACCACTTTACTACAAACTAAACTCACTACTGACATTGAGATACTGAATCACTGACTCAGCTGATATTGTTAACTGAGGATCTGTATGTATTTATATTAAGGACTGAATTCTGAGCTTACTGGTTTCGACTGACAAGATTAGGGATCAACTTTTCTAACAGATGATTCTGAAAGCTATTATCGATGATAAGAAATATGATTATATCTGAATATGATAACAAGAATACTCAATAGAAATCTGATATTATGATCAAGCCTGTCTGCTGGTATATCTTTGAATATGATATCAAATAACTATATGTGAGACCAAGCCTGTCTGACGGGATGGTCCATGAATTAATGAAACTATCTCAGTTCTTCACAGAGATAGATGACTGTATCTGACAGTCCTTATTTCTGGAGATTTATACTAAAACTGAGACTAAATCTAAAACTATGGGAAGTATTCATCTAACCGATATGCCCCTACTATCTCTAAGGGGTCCAACCTCTACCCCGATTGAGAGGGTGCCAGTATCGTGCCATGGGTAAAGACATTATCTCTTCTCTAAAGTCAGGCTCTCTAGAAGTGACCCTCAATATGTAGACTTGACACCCTTAGTCCCTCAGGACAATTAGTACATCAGTATAGTGGATCCACAAAGCCAGCGTTAGTACCCGTGGCACGGTATTAACACCTTTCCAACTGGAGTTATAGGTTGGACCCTAATTAGCTCAGATTGGGGTATGTCAGTTAGATGATACCTCCCACAGTCTCAAGTAAGAATCTCAGTTCAGAAATTAGTTTAGTAACTCATTTTTAGGTTTCTTGACCATAGCATACAAATATTAGACGTTCAATCATCAGAATTTTAGTATTTCAGTTTACAGACTACATTCAGTTCATGTTATATGCTTGGTCATGTATCCTCAGTATTTACAGATTTGTATTCTGAGTATCTATAGACTTTATGCATTCTATTCAGTTTCTTATGTTATTTGTATGTCTATTCAGACGATTATTTGTTTATGTTGATGAAAACATGAATATCTACCTACCTCATTTAGCATACCAGTATATTCAAAGTACTAATCGCATACCATTTTTTGCACTATGATATTTCATATCATAGGTTCGGACGTTCAGTTCTCGGATCGCACTTAGACTTCTCAGGATTTCAACAGTAGCAATGGTGAGTCCTCATATTTCGAGGATAGAGTATTTCATGCTTTCAGTCTAGTAGTCAGTTAGAGTTAGTCGGGACATGTCCCATCAACTCATATTCAGTCAATTTAGAGGCTTTCAGACAGTACAGTCAGTTATTCAGTATTCAAACTTCAGTTGATATTGTCATATTATTTATCAGTTTGGAATTTACAAATTTTATCAGTTTTCATTACTTAAAACCTTATGGCATAATAGTTTTTCTTCTGCATTATCCTTATATTATTTAGTACTCACAGCAGGTACTAGCTCATGTGTTAGCTTATAGTCCCTCGGGGCTGTAAACATCATGTGATGCCCAGGGTGCACTCTTGGGGCATTACAAAATTAGTATCAAAGCCTAAGGTTTTAAAGTGTCCTAGAAAGTCTGAAAGCTGCATTAAGTAGAGTCTTGTGCATGGGTGTGTAGCGCGCCACACTTATGGACAAGAGGCTATATGGCATTTAGGAAAAGTTTCCCTTCTTCCTAAATCTCATGACTCCCTTCATAGGAGAAATCTTTAATAACACCCAATCACTAACCTCAAACTCCAACTCTCTCCACCTCATATTCGCATAAGACTTTTGGCGACTTTGAGAAGTCGTAAGTCTTTCTGTAATCACCTTCACCTACTCCATGGCTTGGTGAACCAAGTTAGGACCAAACAACCTAGTATTACCCACCTCAAACCATCTAATAGAAGACCTACTCCTCTTTTTATAAAGAGCCTAAAAAAAGAGCCATTTAAATGCTAGAATAATAACTATTATTGTACATGAATTCAATAAGAGGCAAATGGTCAACCAAACTACCTTTAAAGTCAATCACACAAGCCCTTAACATATCCTCCAAATTTCGTATAGTTTGTTCTATTTTTCCATCTATTTAGGGATAGAAAGCGGTGCTAAGGTTCACTTGAGTACCTAAACCTTTTTGAAATGCACGCCAGAAATGAGATGAAGACTGCATACCTCTGTCTGAAATGATGGACATCGACACCACATGCAACTTAACGATATACTGAATAAATAATTTAGCATAATCCTCTCCTGAATAGTTAGTATTCACTGGCAAGAAGTGAGCTGACTTAGTCATCCTATCCATAATGACCCAAATAGAATCATACTGATTGAGGTTTAATTCTTTCTGCATAAACAAATACTAAAAGCTCTTATGGTCGGAATAAATATCCACATATACCCTATACAAATGATGGTGCCAAATCTTCAAAGCTAAAGCCACAGCCGCTAACTCTAGATTATGAGTTGAGTAATTTGTCTCATGAAGTTTAAGTTTCCTAGAAGCATAGGCCACAATCTTACCATGCTACATCAAAATACAACCCAATCCCACATGAAATGCATCACAATATAAAACAAACCCCTCAGTACCCTCAAATAAGGTCAAAACTGGCGTAGAAGTCAACTTATCCTTCAACTTCTCGAAACTAGCCTCACAATCATCGTACCATAAGAACTTAACCTTTTTCTGAGTCAACCTTGTCAGCAGAGCAACAATAGATGAGAAACTCTTCACAAACCTCCTATAATACCCGGCCAAGCCCAGAAGCTCCTAATGTCGATTGGAGTCATGGTTTCAGACTACTTCTTAACTGCCTCAACTTTCTTTGGATCCACCTTGATCCCCTCAGTAAAAACAACATGCCCAAGAAAGGACACAATACTTAATCAAAATTCACACTTAGAAAATTTTGCATATAATTTCTGGTCCGTAAAAGTCTCCAACACAATTCAGAGGTGATTGTCATGACACTTCTCACTCCTAGAATAGACCAGGATATCACCAATGAAGACTATAACAAATAAATCCAAAAACTGCCTGAAAACCTAATTCATAAGATCCATGAAAGTAGTCGAGCATTAGTCAACCCAAATGACATAACATAATTTATAGTGGTCATACTGAGTACAGAAAGTAGTCTTGGGGATATCAACCTCCCTAATTTTCAACTAGTGATAGCCCGAATGAAGAATAATCTTAGAGAAACACCTAGCACCCTTAAGTTGATTAAATAGGTCATCAATCCTAAAGAGAGGATACTTATTCTTCACTATAAACTTGTTTGCATGAAAAGTACAGGAGCACCCCATGGTGAAACACTAAAATAAATGAAACCCTTACCTAGAAGATCTTTTAATTTCTTCTTAAGGTCCTTTAGTTCATTCGGAGCCATCTCTTAAGGAGGAATAGAAATAAGGCAAGTATCTGGTACAAGATCAATCCCAAAATATATTTCCCTATCAGGAGGAATTCTAGGAAGATAATCGGGGAAAACTTTAAGAAATTTACTAACCACAAGAATAGATTTCAAATAAGGGCTTTAAAAATTTAAATCTTTAACATGAACTAGATGTTACCAACATCCTTTGGAAATTAACTTTTGAGCTCTAAGATAAGAATAAACCTCCCTTGGGTACTAAGCAACTCCCTTCCCATCCAATTACTGGTTCATTAAGAAAGTGGAAATTGAACTTTCGTGTCCTATAATTCAGAGAATCATAAAATAAATAAAGCCAATCCATCCCCAAGATTACATCAAAGTCTACCATGTCAAGTTCTATCAAATCTACCAATGTCTCTCTATTAATAATGGACACCATATAACCCCTATAGATTTTTCTAGCAACAATAGAATCACCCACCAGAGTAGAAATAGAGAAGGGGTCAGAAATGCTTTCAAGACCAAAACCAAAATGTACAGCCATATAAGGGCTCACATAAGACAGGGTGAAACCTTGATCAAGTAAATAATAAAGATCATAAGATAAAAGCTTTAATATACCAGTAATAATATCTAGAGATGCCTCAGATTCCTGACAAGTAGAAAGTATATAGAGACAATTCCAGCTAGTGTCAGTACCAGAAGTGGTACCCTTAAGTGAAAGAGCTGAAGAAGTGGCAACTAGGACCTTATTAGCCCTAGTGGCAACCCTGGACAAAGGATAATCTCCATGTATATGACTAGGCTGACCATAATTATAGCACCAATTTCTCCCTTCCTCATAATATCTATGATGAAGCTACCCATAAAATCGACATAGAGGGTAAGGTCGGGCTGATTGAGCTCTACTAACCTGAGATTAGGCACCTTATGCCTTAGGACTACTGCTAGCCTGAAAACGATGATCACCTGAAGTTTTAGGATAAGGTGCACTAGATGTCAAATAAGAATTTCCATAATTCTTCTTCTTGGTCCACTATCTACCATCGCTTCCACAGTTCTATTGATTTGCACCCTACTCTAAATATCTAAACTTCTTGCTCTGCCTCTATCTCATCTCTACTTGTTTTTTTCTCATTCTCTACCCACTACATATAAACCATCATCCTAGATATATCCAGATCATTATTCAACATGGTAGCCTTACACTCTAATACCAAGTCATGGGACAAACCAGAAGCAAACTTTCTCATGGATCTCATTTTAGACACCAACTCTAGAGTATAGTAGGCCAACTGTTGAAACTTCAGAGCATACTATGTAACACTCATTTTACCCTACTTCAAGTTCACAAACTCTTTGGCCTTAGCTTCTCTCAACTCCTAAGAAAAGAAATGATCAAGAAAAGCACTTGAAAAGTCATTCGATACTGCCTGTTCAGTGTCATCACCCCTCATCACTTCCCACTCCTCGTACCACTAGTAAGCCTCATCTTTTTGCAATAGGCAACAAACTCCACACCCTCTGTATCAATAGAATGTATAACCCTAAAAATCTTCTCCATCTCATCAATGAATAGCTGAGGATCCTCCTCAACCTTAGAGCCTGTAAAGGTTGGGGGATTTAACCTCATAAAATGGCCAACCCAAGTGACCTTATATTAACTAACAACAGGACCAACATGATCAGATCGATGAGAGTGCAATGCCACTAATTGAGAAAGCATATGAATAGATTGATGGAACTCTACATTAGAGATATCTCCCTAAGGTGACTGAGCATAAGTATCACTAACCCGGAAAGCTCAAAGAGTGCTAGTAGGGACCGGTGAACCTTCACATGGAGCGCTAGAATCAGGAGCAGGGACCCTAGATCAGCTTTATACTTCATAAAAGGGATTAGTCCCCTTCACATTCCCTCAGGTAGAATAGAGGGTCCAGCAAAGTTTCTATGACCATCAAATCATCGGGGAAGCATAATCTAAAATATAAGTACGCCAGGAGTT
Organism: Capsicum annuum; assembly: GCF_002878395.1. Lineage (NCBI taxonomy): Eukaryota > Viridiplantae > Streptophyta > Magnoliopsida > Solanales > Solanaceae > Capsicum > Capsicum annuum. The sequence goes on along the minus strand of NC_061113.1, from coordinate 61,606,255 downwards.
AGAAAAGTTTGATAACACTAGACTCTATAGCCCAAAAATAGAACAAAAGAAAAGGAAATATTCCTAAATGCCTTATAGCCTTCCCTTATAAGTGTGACACGCTACATACCTATAAAAGGGACTCTACTCGACAAGGCTTTGTGGACACCCAACAATGAAAAACCATACTATGATACCAAGTTTTTCATGACACAAACTAGGGACTAGTCATGACAGGTATCTCAAGCCCATCGTGAGCAGGAGACCACCCCTTTACCCTAACATCCAGAAAAAAATAAAAGAATTCAGTGAAAGACAACCAAACATGATGATAAGAAAAATAGATAAACCAAATGAGAACTAAGAGTGAAAATAAACAAACAACCCACACTTGTCCAAAAAAACCTCTAAACCTAATGAAATAACCAGGATTTTTGAAAGATGAAGGCTTACCACTTCATAGTTGATCGAAATTACTACTCAACCACCTAACGTTGTATAAGAGCAATAAAAAAGCCCTCGTACCCTACATCTGAAATGATGTAGCATTTAGGGACGATCAGTGAGGCAAGCAGTACCATGTAACTCAGAAAAAGTGATAAAATAATACAATTATGAAAATCAAGTCATAAACTATAACACTTCGAGATCCCATCCCGAGATGTCACATAGTGCTTATGGACACGAAGGACCACAAGCTAACCCTTTACTAATATTTGTACCTGTACACTACATAATATCTGAAATAAATGTAGAAACTTGCCATAAGGTTCAACACATCTATACATACTCAAAACTAAAAATTGAATGCTAATACATCCGTCTGAACTATGGATTTGATGGGATAGATCCCCAACTAACTCCATCAACTAAAAAAATATAAACAGAATCTGATGCAATATTAATAAACTAAGATTCATCCTTGAAAGAAGAGGACTCACTGTACTGCTGCTGACTGGGACTGAACTATTGAGGATACTCTGGATCCTGTGCCTCTGAACCTATGGTGCCAAATAAAACACAATAGTACAAATGCATCAGTACAGAAATGTACTGAGTATGTAGACAAGGTAGGCTAATGCAAAGGCTTATACATGCACAATATCTAAACTAAATAATCATGCAGATGCCATGCGAGAACACATACATGAATGCACAGACCATGAGCACAATCATCGTGACTCTAGATGCTGAAACTCGGATACCACTTTACTACAAACTAAACTCACTACTGACATTGAGATACTGAATCACTGACTCAGCTGATATTGTTAACTGAGGATCTGTATGTATTTATATTAAGGACTGAATTCTGAGCTTACTGGTTTCGACTGACAAGATTAGGGATCAACTTTTCTAACAGATGATTCTGAAAGCTATTATCGATGATAAGAAATATGATTATATCTGAATATGATAACAAGAATACTCAATAGAAATCTGATATTATGATCAAGCCTGTCTGCTGGTATATCTTTGAATATGATATCAAATAACTATATGTGAGACCAAGCCTGTCTGACGGGATGGTCCATGAATTAATGAAACTATCTCAGTTCTTCACAGAGATAGATGACTGTATCTGACAGTCCTTATTTCTGGAGATTTATACTAAAACTGAGACTAAATCTAAAACTATGGGAAGTATTCATCTAACCGATATGCCCCTACTATCTCTAAGGGGTCCAACCTCTACCCCGATTGAGAGGGTGCCAGTATCGTGCCATGGGTAAAGACATTATCTCTTCTCTAAAGTCAGGCTCTCTAGAAGTGACCCTCAATATGTAGACTTGACACCCTTAGTCCCTCAGGACAATTAGTACATCAGTATAGTGGATCCACAAAGCCAGCGTTAGTACCCGTGGCACGGTATTAACACCTTTCCAACTGGAGTTATAGGTTGGACCCTAATTAGCTCAGATTGGGGTATGTCAGTTAGATGATACCTCCCACAGTCTCAAGTAAGAATCTCAGTTCAGAAATTAGTTTAGTAACTCATTTTTAGGTTTCTTGACCATAGCATACAAATATTAGACGTTCAATCATCAGAATTTTAGTATTTCAGTTTACAGACTACATTCAGTTCATGTTATATGCTTGGTCATGTATCCTCAGTATTTACAGATTTGTATTCTGAGTATCTATAGACTTTATGCATTCTATTCAGTTTCTTATGTTATTTGTATGTCTATTCAGACGATTATTTGTTTATGTTGATGAAAACATGAATATCTACCTACCTCATTTAGCATACCAGTATATTCAAAGTACTAATCGCATACCATTTTTTGCACTATGATATTTCATATCATAGGTTCGGACGTTCAGTTCTCGGATCGCACTTAGACTTCTCAGGATTTCAACAGTAGCAATGGTGAGTCCTCATATTTCGAGGATAGAGTATTTCATGCTTTCAGTCTAGTAGTCAGTTAGAGTTAGTCGGGACATGTCCCATCAACTCATATTCAGTCAATTTAGAGGCTTTCAGACAGTACAGTCAGTTATTCAGTATTCAAACTTCAGTTGATATTGTCATATTATTTATCAGTTTGGAATTTACAAATTTTATCAGTTTTCATTACTTAAAACCTTATGGCATAATAGTTTTTCTTCTGCATTATCCTTATATTATTTAGTACTCACAGCAGGTACTAGCTCATGTGTTAGCTTATAGTCCCTCGGGGCTGTAAACATCATGTGATGCCCAGGGTGCACTCTTGGGGCATTACAAAATTAGTATCAAAGCCTAAGGTTTTAAAGTGTCCTAGAAAGTCTGAAAGCTGCATTAAGTAGAGTCTTGTGCATGGGTGTGTAGCGCGCCACACTTATGGACAAGAGGCTATATGGCATTTAGGAAAAGTTTCCCTTCTTTCAGTATTCATATCGTGCGATTGAGCAAGAGATCATGTTAAACTCTCAGTCTAATTCATTTCTTCCTTCCATTTACAGAACATGCCTCCCAAAAAGGACAATGGAAGAAGAACAAGAAAACAGCCAGGACCTCTACCCATTCAGGCAGATCCTCCAAACGAATATGTCTCCCGTGCAGAATTTAGAGTTGTGTTCACCACTCTAGACAATTCTGTAGCAGCTCAGAATGAACAGTAAGACGTTGTTCAGGCCAACCCAGTGGCCAATACTGCTATAATCAGGATTCAGGACTTCACCCGAATGAACCCTCCTTTTTTCACTGGATCCAAGTCTGAAGAGGATCCATATGAATTCTTAGATATAGTCCAGAAGGTAACAGATATTATGGGGGTGACATCTAGTGAGAGTTCTAAGTTGGCTGCATATTAGTTGCAGGATGTAGCCCATACATGGTTTAAGCAGTGGGAGGTAGATAGGGGTGCAGATGTAAGGCTTGTAGAATGGGAAGAGTTTGCTACAGCCTTCTTAAACATATTCTTCCCATTGGAGTTGAGGGTGGCCAAGGTGTTAGAATTTATTAACTTGAGGCAGGGCTGCATGAGTGTAAAAGATTATTCCCTCAAGTTTACTCAGTTAACCAGATATACTCCTAATGTAGTAGTTGACAGCAGATCCAAGATGAGCCAATTTGTATCTGGTGTATCTGATAGTGTAGTCAAGGAGTGTAGGACCGCAATACTGATTAGAGAGATGGACTTGTCTAGGTTGATGGTCCATGCTCAATAGATTAAGGAGCAGAAAACCAAGGAGAGAAAGAGATAACAAAAGGGCTAGAACGGGTAATTTTAATTTTAGTCAACCAAGGTTAAAAGGTGGTAACCTCCCTCAGTTTTGTCAGAGATATTTAGTCCCAGCACCATCTTTATCTAGTGCCTCAGTGCCCAAATTTAGAAATAATAATAGGGATAGGGCACCAGGCTCCAAGTCCCAAGGCAGTGTGAACAGTAACCGTATGAATCCTCTATGTCAGAAATATGGTAAAAACCATCAGGATAAGTATACAGCAGGCAGTGATGTGTGCTTTGGGTGTGGTAAGCCAGGCTATTAAATTCGGGAGTGTCGGGTAGTTTCTCAGAAAGGTAGTGATTTGCGCCAATAGGGTAAGTCCTATCAGCCATCAGCTCCAGTCGTTCGCCCAACTCAGCAGGGTGTCGCTTCAAGTGCTACCAATGGTCTGTGTCCAAACAGATTGTATGCTCTTCAGTCCCAACAAGATTAGGAAAATTCTCTTGACATAGTTACTGGTATGCTGCAGGTCTTTCATTTACATGTTTATGCTTTATTAGGCACTAGAGTTTCTCTTTATTTTAAAACCCCTTATATAGCCATCAAATTTGAAATCATTCCTGAAATCTTAGCAGAGCCTATATCAGTGTCTACCCTAGTACGTGTTTCCATTGTAGTTAGGCAGGTATACAAGAACTGTTTAGTCACAATATCTCAGAAAGTTACTTTAGTTGATTTTGTGGAATTAGAGATGATGGATTTTGACGTCATTCTCGGCATGGATTAGTTCCACTCATGTTATGCTTCAGTTGATTATAAAAATAGAATAGTTCATTTCCAATTCCCAAATAAACCAGTCTTAGAATGGAAGGGTAGTACTACAGCGCTCAGGGATCAGCTTGTTTCATACCTTAGAGCGAGAAAGATGATATCTAAGGGGTGTATTTACCATCTTGTTCGAGTCAAAGACTCTAATTCAGGAACTTCAACCCTTGAGTCAGTTTTAGTAGTCAGGTAATTTCCTGATGTGTTTCCTGAAGATCTTTCCAGAGTTCCTCCTAAAAGGGAAATCAACTTCGGAATAGACCTTCTCCCAGACACTCAGCCTATCTCTATTCCTCCATACAGAATGGCTCCAGTCGAACTTAAAGAATTAAAAAAACAGTTAAAGGATCTCCTAGATAAGGGATTCATCAGACCTAGCATCTCTCAGTAGGGTACACCAGTTAAATCCGTGCGTAAGAAAGACAGATCTCTCAGAATATGTATTGACTACCATCAGTTGAATAAAGTCACCATCAAGAATAAATCTCCACGTCCTAGAATCGAGGACTTATTTGACCAACTTCATGGTGTCAATTACTTTTCTAAGATAGACCTCAGATTCAGTTATCATTAGCTTAGAGTTAGAGAATATGACATTCCAAAAATAGTTTTTTAAAGCCGGTATGGTCACTTCGAATTTCTAGTCATGTCCTTTGGTCTTACTAATGCCCCAGCAACTTTCATGGACTTAATGAATCTCGTTTTCAAGCAATACTTGGACATGTTTGTTATAGTCTTCATCGCACATTCTTGTCTATTTTCATAGCGAAAATAATCACATAGATTACCTCAAAATTGTACTTCAGACTCTCAGAACTCATCAGTTGTTCGCCAAATTCAGTAAGTGAGAATTTTGTCTAAGGTCAGTAGCATTCCTTGGCTATATTATTTTTTACAATGGCATTAGAGTTGATCCTTAAAAGACTAAGGTGGTGAGAAAATGGCCCAAACCCATCTCTCCATCATACATCAGGAGTTTCTTGGGTTTTGCTGGCTATTACTATCAATCTATTGAAGGGTTTTCATCCATTGCATCCCCTATGTCCAGATTGACTCAGAAGAAAGTCAAGTTTCAGTGGTCAGATTCTTACGAGAAGAGTTTTCAGGAATTGAAGACTCGACGCACTTCAACCCCAGTTTTGATGTTACCAGATGGTTCAGATGGGTTTGTTGTGTACTATGATGCTTTCAGAGTTGGGTTGGGTTATGTTTTGATGCAAATAGGTAAGGCCATAGCCTATGCCTCTTGACAACTTAAGCCCCATGAGAAGAATTACCCTACCCATTATCTTGAGTTAGCAGTTGTAGTATATTTGGAGTCACTATTTGTATGGGGTGCATGTTGATTTGTTCACAGACCATAAAAGCTTATAGTATCTCTTTTCTCAGAAAGATTTAAATTTGCATCAGAAAAGGTAGTTGGAATTGCTGAAAGATTATTGTATGAGTGTTCTATATCATTCGAGCAAGGCCAATATAGTGGTATATGCTCTCAGTAGATTATCTATGGGTAGTGTTTCTCCTATTGAGGATGGTAAGAAGAAGTTAGTTCAAGAAGTTCATCAGCTTGCCTGACTAGGCGTCCGCTTAGTTGGTTCAACGGAGGATAATGTGTGGGTGCAGAGTAGTTCAAAATCATCTCTAGTTTTCGAGGTGAAAAAAAAGTAGGATAGAGATCTAATCTAGTGAAGCTGAAAAAGTCAGTCAGAGATCAGAAGGTAGAAGTGTTCTCCCAAGGGGGAGATGGTGTGCTGCATTGCCAGGGTCGGCTATGTGTGCCAGGTGTAGATGACTTGAGGTAATAAATTCTTGCAGAAGCGCATGGTGTGCGTTACTCTATTCATCTAAGGACCACTAAGATGTACCGCTATTTGCAGGAGATCTATTGGTGGAACAGGATAAAGAGCGATATTGCAGAGTTTGTAGCTAAGTGCTCGACATGTCAGCAAGTTAATATTAAGCACCAAAAGCCTAGTGGGTCCATTCAGGAGTTTAGTATTCCCATATAGAAATGAAAATAAGTGAACATGAACTTTGTGATGGGTTTGCCTCATACACGCCTTCAACATGATTTGATTTGGGTTATCATTTACAGGATAACCAAATCAACCCATTTCTTTCTAGTTCATACCTCTTATTCGGCCTAGGACTATGCCAAACTCTAATTCAGAGAGTTGGTTAGGTTGCACGGTGTTTCCTTATCCATCTCTCAAATAGAGGTACTCAGTTTACCTCTTACTTCTGGAAGGCATTCTAAAAGGGTCTCAGTACCCAAGTTCACCTCAGTACAGCCTTCCACCCTTGGACTGACGGTAAGTAGAAAGATAATTCAGACTCTAGAGGATATGTTAAGAGCCTTTGTTGTTGATTTTAAAGGTAGTTGGGATGACCACTTGACTTTGATTGAATTTGCGTATATATCCAGATGGCTCCATTTGAGGCTCTTTATGGTAAGATATGTAGGTCTCTGATTGATTGGTTTGAAGCCATAATAGTAGGGCCTGACTTTGTGTTTGATGCTTTAGAGAAAGTCTAGTTGATTAGAGAAAGGCTTAGGGTAGCCCAGAGCCGACAGAAATCATATGCAGATGTGAGGAGAAAAGATCTGAAGTTTGAGGTTGGTGATTTTGTGTACTTGAAAATCTCTCTCGTGAAGGGAGTGAAGAGGTTTGGCAAGAAAGGGAAACTCAGTCCCCTATATGTCGGTCCTTACAGAATTCTCAGTCATTAAGAAAAGGTAGCTTGCGAGCTTGAGTTGCCTTCAGATCTAGCTTCAGTACACCCTGTGTTCCATGTCTCGTTGTTGAAGAAGTGTATTGGTGACCCAATTGTAGTTGTTCCCTTTGAAAGTGTAGATGTTCAGAACAGTTTTTCCTATGAGAAAGTTGCAGTTGAAATTCTTGATTATCAAGCTTGTAGACTAAGGAACAAAGAAGTTCCACTATTCAAAGTTCTTTGGCAGAATCAGTCCGTTGAGGGAGCTACTTAGAAGTAGAAATGGATATACGGACTACGTATCCTCTGCTCTTCTCTGCAACTCAGATTCAGCATGAGGTATCAGCCTTCCTTAGCCTTTCTCAGTTTCATATTCAGTTACAATTACAAACTTGGTATCCATTACCGTAGCATATTCGGTCATGCATTCATGAATCAGTTTAGTCATGTACTCACGCATCAGATATGCATGTTCATATGAAAACTCAGTTTATCAGTGATTTCAGTCATGCAATCATATTTTAGTTATTCATGTTTAGTGTGTAAACTTAGTCTATCAGTGTTTATCAGCTTAATCAGTCTCATTCGAGGACGAATGTTCCCAAGGGGGAGATATTATAATACCCCATATTTTTCTAGCTTAATTTAGCTCTAAGTACAGGAGTTATCCAATATAATTTTTCTAAATACTCAATATTTTTCAATTTAGAGCTTACCATTACGTAGAAAATTCAGCCATGTTTCCAACGATATAAAATTCATCCAAATCTTATACTCGGGTGAAGAGTTAGAGCCATTTTTGTAAAGCAGTGTGCCAACTGGCACTTCACTGCATCACAAAGACCAGCCAAATGGTAATTGGCAAATTGTAGTATTGCTCCGCGATAATAGCGCGTCGCGCCATAGACCCAATTTACAATTGTCAATTTCTAGTGAGGCAATGCGATTCCACCACGTCGCACTAAGGGCCAAATTCCAATCTAGTGAGGCTTCGCAATTCCACTGCATCACACCAAGCTTCAAGGTCCCAATTGTCATTTTCCAGTGGCACGATGCGATTGCACCACATCGCTCCAAGGCCAAAAATAGAGATTTCCAGTCCGCGATTTAAAATTTAAAGGGCCATTTAGTATTTTTCCAAAGTTCCTAATCCGTCCTAACATGGTATTTAAGCCCTAATAAACCATTAATTGCTCATTTTTACATTATTCTCTCAAATTAAATCAATTCTCTTCAAGAACAAAAGCCTTAACTGTAATACCCTAAAAAATCCAAATCATTATTAGCGCCATATTTCAAGATTATGCATAGTACTTCATGGTTCTTTGGTATTTTCATTATCAAGTTTGATGTCAATTAAGGTCTCAAATATATCCGAGCTATTAGGCAAATCGAAACATTCCTTACCGATTGAATTCTTAGGAAGGATATTGGTATATTCAACTTCAAATGATCATATATCTCATTATACTATGAATTTTAGAGCTCATGACCCATCAATAGATATATAATTGAATTATCTTTCCAATGATACCAATTTCTCCCAAATCTGATATCGAAGCAAAAAGTTATACCCATTTTACTCCAGCATGTTAGCCTGGCAACTAAGTGATGACATTAGCTAACGACTTATCACATATCTGACGACTTATCAGCTAATGTCGTCAGCCTTAGGCAGAAAGTCATAAATTCCAGCATCAAGTGACGACATGAGCTGACGGCTCATCACATATGTGACGACATCAGCCCAATGTTGTCAACCATAGAATTCAGCATTTTTCAAATGATTCTGGAGGGGTATTTTGATATTTTCCCTTCACCCCAAAGCTCCATAAACGCTGAATTCAACCTCCATTTCACCAAAAAATACATTCTTTTCTCTTAAATTCTCTCAAGAACAAGAAGAGGGGTTTCCAATTCAAGATTCAAATCTCAAGGATTCTTCCATCAATCTTCCCAAATCAAGTATCAAGGTATGTCATGTGTTGATTCATGGGTCCCTTTCATCCATGAAGTTAAAGAATCTCTTTTCAAAATACAAGATTTGTGTACTTATGAACGCTCATGATTTAAATAAAATTGAAATTCATGTTCATGATGTTGTGGGGTTTTGATTCTTATTTTAAATTACATATTCCAATGATTGACCCTAGTATATGAAGATTTGCTTAATAGTCATGATAAACCCTCCTTCAATTTACAAGTTGATTGATGTATCCTTGATTATTATATGTATTGATGATGGTATAACCAAAGCATGCTCCCCATGTGTTTGACTAAATGTCTATGTGAAGGAAAAGTGTCATACTAGTATAATAATATGAAATCACCATTCATGTATAAGTTTATGCACATCAAGGGTTTGATGAAATGTCTTAGTCAATGAAGTATGGATATATGAGTAGCCATTGTGGTGCTTTAGAACTTGTACTTTATAAAATCTCCAACTTATTGTATTATGGATTGTGATGTTGGTCATGTATGGAAGAAAGTCATGCTTTGTTAGTTTCTTCCCTTCGAGTCCTGGGGGTACTTGTACCCAAAAAATATAGCTGTGTGCCTAGAGTTAGTGTCATGTTTTCATGATATCCTCAGTCAAGCCATGATCCATAGAACTCAGTCAGTCATGTGACTCAGGAAAGCTCAGTAATACAGTAATCTTCGTACTTTCTGTCAGTCAATGAAAACTCGGTTAATTCAGTCCAGTTTAGTTCAGTAATCCATATTCAGTATCTATTCAGATGGGATTAGGAATTAACACTGAGTGAACCCAATGATAGGAACACACACTATCAAATAATGATAAGATAATGCTCATTTCCTCGAAGGATGAGGACTCACTGCTGACTCTGACTGCTGAGTACTGGAATACTACTAAGGCTTTGGAGCTCGTGCTTCTAAACCTATGGTATAAAATACCATAGCGCAAATGCATCAGTACGATTAAATGTACTGGTATGCATGTGAGGTAGGCTAAATGCAAAGGGTTCACATGCATGAACTATACTAACTGACTGAACAACATAAACGTGAGAATACATGTGTGAATACATAATAATTGTAACTGAGTTTGTGATAACATGATGAATGAATCTGAGTACTGACAACATAAGATAATGATAATCATATAACTGGAAAAAAAAATTAATACTGAGCGATTGTATCTAACAGTCTAGTTTCTGATAGAACTAATCTATTTTAAGGTGAATGTATCTGACAGTCCTGAATTCTGTAGAACTATATGAGTTCTATTACTGAGACTAAATGACTATATCTGATAGTCCTGATCTGTAATTGAGACTGTCGGAAGTATTCTATAGCTATGTTGGGGTCCAATCTATAACCCCAATTGGAAGGGTGTCAATACCGCGTCACTGGTAAGGACAAGCTGTGGGTGACCCTCATCTGACAGTATCCCCTTAAGATAATGGTGGGACCCTCATCTGATAGTGTTTATCCACCTCAACAACCCTCATCTGACAGTGTGGATGTCTCAACCTATGTTGGCTACATAGTTCTGGAATGCAAAGATGACTTCTAAGTATCACACTTCATCTGACAGTGTGTGTGTTCCCATCCTTGGGTTCACTCGGTGCTAATTTCTACTCCCATCTGAATAGACACTGAACATGGATTACTGAACGGAACTGGACTGAATTAACTGAGTTTCCATTGACTTACGAAATAGTACTGTGAATACTGTATTACTGAGCTTTCCTGAGTCACATGACTAATGAGTTCTATAGATCATGGCTTGATTGAGGATATTGTGAAAACGTGACACTAACTCTAGGCACACAGCTATATTTTTCGGGTACAAGTACACCCAGGACTCGATGGAAAGAAACTGACAAAGCATGACTTTCTTGAATACATGACCAACATCACAATCCATAATACAATAAGTTGGAGATTTCATGAAGTACAAGTTCTAAAGCACCACAATGGCTACACATATATCCATACTTCATTGACTAAGACATTTTATCAAACCCTTGACGTGCATAAACTTGTACATGAATGGAGATTTCATATTATTATACTAGTATGGCACTTTTCCTGCACATAGACATTTAGTCGAACACATGGGGAGCATGCTTTGGTTATACCATCATCAACACATCGAATAATCATGGATACATCAATCAACTTGTAAATTGAAGGGGAGTTTATCATGATTATTAAGCAAATCTTCATATACTAGGGTCAATCATTGTAATATGTAATTTAAAACATGAATTTAAATCCCACAACATCATGAACATGAATTTCAATTCTATTTAAATCATGAACATTCATAAGAACACAAATATTCTATTTTGAAAAGAGATTCTTGAACTTCATGGGTAAAAGATACCCATGAATCAACACATGACATACCTTGATACTTGATTTGGGAAGATTGATGGAAGAATCCTTGAGATTTGGATCTTGAATTGGAAACCCCTCTTCTTATTCTTGAGAGAATTTGAGAGAAAAAAAATGGATTTTGGTGTAATGGAGGCTGAATTCAGTGTTTATGGAGCTTTGGGGTGAAGGGAAAATACCAAAATACCCCTCCAAAACCATTTGGAAAATGCCTAATTCTACGGCTGACGACATCGGGCTGATGTCGTCACATATGTGATAAGCCATCAGCTTATTTCATCACTTGATGCTGGAATTTATGAATTTATGCCTAAGGCTGACCACACTAGCTGATAAGTCATCAGATATGTGATAAGCCATCAGCTAATGTCGTCACTTAGTTGCCAACTAACATGCTAGAATAAAATGGGTATAACTTTTTGATCCGATATCGGATTTGGAAAAAATTGGTATCGTTGGAAAGATAATTCAATTATATATCTGTTGGTGGGTCATGATCTCAAAAATTCATAGTATAACGAGAGATATGCTCGTTTGAGGTTGACTATACTAATATCCTTCTCAAGAATTCAATCAGTAAGGAATGTTTTGATTCGCCTAATAGCTAGGACGTATTTGAGACCTTAATTGACATCAAACTTGATCATGAAACTACCAAAGAACAATGATGTACTATGCATATGCTTTCAATATGGCGCTAATAATGATTTGCATTTTTGGGGGTATTACAATATCTCCTCCTTGGGAACATTTTTCCTCGAATGAGTCTGATTAGACTGAGAGAAATGATAACTGAAAATACATACTGGATATACACAACTAAAGCATGATTTCATGACTGACATGACTAATAAGCTGGTTTTTTCATATTGAACATGCATACCTGATGCATGAATACATGACGGGCCAACACATGAATGCATGACTGAATATGTAATGGTACTTGGTACCAAGTTTATAATGGAAATCTGAACATGAAACTAAATAAGATTAAGGAAAACTATTACCTTGAGCTGAGTCTGAGTTTGCAGAGAAGAGGTGAGGCTACTTGGTTCACATGTCTGCATCTGCTTCCCAAGTAGCTCCCTTAACGGATTGATTCCGCCAAAAAACTTTGACTAGAGGGACTTCTTTGTTCCTTAGTCTACGAATCTGGTAGTCAAGAATTTCGACTGGAATTTCTTCATATGCTCTGAATAGGGATTACATCTGTTGGGTCACCTATGCACTTCTTGAGCAAAGAGACATTTAAGACTGGAACTGAGGCTAGATCTGAAGGCAATGCAAGTTCATAAGCTACTTTGCCGAAGCGACTGAGAATTTTGAAGGGACCGACATATCAGGGACTAAGCTTTCCCTTCTTACTGAATCTCTTCACTCCCTTCATGGAAGAGATCTTTAGATAGACAAAGTCACCAACTTTGAACTCGAGATCCTTTTTGTGTACATCTGCATAAGACTTCTGTCGACTTTGAGCAGCCCGATGTCTCTCTCCGATCGACTGAACTTTTTATAAGGCATCGCATACCAAGTTAGGCCCTATGACTGAGGCCTCACTAACTTTGAACCAACCAATTAGAGATCTGCATCTCCTACCGTAGAGAGCTTTGAATAAAGCCATCTGAATACTAGAATGATAGCTGTTGTTATATGTAAACTCAATCAAAGGCAAGTGGTCATCCCAACTTTCCTTGAAATCAATTGCACACTCCCTTAGCATATCCTTCAAGGTCTGAATGGTCCTTTCTGCTTGACCATCTATTTGGGGATGAAAGGCTGTACTGAAATGAATTTGGTACCAAGACCCTTTTGGAATGCTTTCCAGAAGTGAGAGGTGAACTGGATACCTTTGTCTAAAATAATGGACAACAGAATACCATTTAATCTGACTAACTCCCTGATATAGAGTTTGGCATAGTCCTCGCTGAATAAGAGATATGAACTAGAAGGAAATGAGCTGATTTGGTCATCCTGTCTACAATGACCCAAACTGAATCATGCTGACGGCGAGTACGTGGCAAACCCATCACAAAGTTCATATTCACTTCTTCTCATTTCTAAGTAGGAATAATGAACTCTTGCATGGGACCACTAAGCTTCTGATGCTCTATCTTAACCTGCTGACATGTAGAGCACTTCGCCACAAACTCTGCAATATCTCTTTTCATCCTACTCGACCAATAGATCTCCCGTAAGCTGTGGTACATCTTTGTGGCCCCTGGATGAATAGAGTAGCGTGCACCATGTTCTTCTGGGAGAATTCACTGCCTCAATTCATCTATACCTAGAACACACAGATGACCCTGACAATGCACAAACCATCTCCCCCCTGGGAGAAAACCTCAACCTACTGATCCTTGACTGACTCTTTCAACTTGACTAGACTGGGATCTCTATCCTTCTTTTCTTTTACCTCGGAAACTAGAGATGATTTTGAAATACTTTGAACACATACATCACCCTCCTCTATATCGACTAAGTGAACACTTAGTCTAGCAAGCTGATGGACTTTTTGAGATAAATTCTTCTTACTGTCCTCAACATGAGCAATACTACCCATAGACAGTCTACTGAGAGCGTTATCCACTATGTTAGCCTTGCTCAAATGATAAAGGACACTTATATCATAATCTTTCAAGAGCTCTAACCACCTTCTCTAGCAGAGGTTAAGATCTTTATGAGAGAATACATACTGAAGGCTCTTATGATCTGTGAACACATCTACATGAACACCGTATAGATAATGCCTCTAAATCTTTAAGGCAAATACTATGGCTGCTAACTTAAGATCAAAAGTCGGATAATTTTTCTCATGGGGTTTAAGCTATCTGGAGGCACAGGCTATGACCTTACCATGCTGCATGAGGACACAACCCAAACCTATGTTGGATGCATCACAATATACTACGAACACATCTGAACCATCTAGAAGAGCTAGGACTGGAGATGAGGTGAGTCGAGTCTTCAGCTCTTGAAAACTCTTTTCGCAAGGATCTGACAACTGAAACTTGACCTTCTTCTGAGTCAATTTAAACGTAGGGGATGCAATAGAAGAAAATCCCTCAACAAACCATCTGTAATAGCCAGCCAAACCAAAGAAAATCCTGATATCTGATCGAGATACAATGCGAGGCCAGTTTTTTACCGCTTCAGTCTTTTGAGGATCAACCCTAATGCCATCACCGAAAATAATATGACCAAGGAATGCAGATGACCTTAGCCAAAACTCGCACTTACTAAATTTGGCAAACAACTGATAATCTCTAAGAGTCTGAAGTACAATTCTGAGATGGTCTGCATAATCATGCTCACTACAGGAATAGACCTGAATATCATCTATGAAGACTACGACGAACATGTCCAATACTACTTGAACACCTGGTTCATCAATTCCATAAAAGTTGCTGGGGCATTATAAGACCAAAGGATATAACTATGAATTTGAAGTGACCATACCGAGTTTGAAAAGATATTTTCAAAATGTCACATTCCCTGACTCTGAGTTAATGATAGCCTGATCTGAGGTCTATCTTAAAGAAATAGTTGGCACCCTAAAGTTGGTCAAACAAGTCATCAATATAGGGAAGTGGATACTTGTTAGTAACCGTGACATTATTGAGCTGATGGTAATCAATGTACATTCTGAGACAACTATTTTTCTTGCACACGAATAAGACTAGTGTACCTCATGGGGACACGCTGGGCCTAATGAACCCCTTATCTAAGAGATCCTTCAAATGCTCTTTCAATTCTCTGAGTTTTGTTGGTGCCATTCTATATGGTGGAATAGATATAGGCTGAGTATCTAGAAGAAGATCAATATCAAAGTCTATTTCCCTTTCGGGAGGAATCCCAAGGAGATCTTGGGGAAGGACATCTGAATATTCATTTATTACTAGGACTGAATCAAGATTGGGATTTTCAAAACTAGAGTCCTTAACTTGAACAAGATGATAGACACATCCTTTAGACATTATTTTTCTTGCTCGAAGGTAGGAAATAAGCTGACCTCTGAATGCTGAAGTACTACCCCTACACTCTAGGACAAGTTCATTTGAAAATCAGAACTAGACTATTCTATTTCTACAGTTGATTGTGGCATAGTAGGAGTGAAGCCAATCCATGTCAAGAATGACATAAAAATCAGTAATCTCTAATTCAACTAAGTCTACTGAAGTGACTTTCTAAAATATCATAATCGAACAGTTCTTGTATACCCATTGGGCTATGATGGTCTTACCCACTAGGGTAAAGACTAAAAAAGGTTCTGCTAGAATTTTGGGATTGATTCAGAAATTGCCTGCTATATAAGGAGTAACAAAGGACAAGGAAGCACCTGGATCTAGTAAAGCGTAAACATGCGAGTGAGATCTATAACGTGCCAGTAAACACATCAGGAGAATTTTCTTGATCCTGTCGGGACTGGAGAGCATAAAGTATGTTTGGGCATTTCCCACTAGTAGCACTGGCAGTGGCACCCTGCTGATTTGGGCAACTGGACTGAGCTGAGGAACAATTCTGCTAACCCTGATAACCTGACTAGGGACAATATCTGACTCTGTGGCCTAGCTTGCCATATTCGAAATAGACATCGTTGCCAGCTCTGCAAATACCCTTATGGTTCGTACCATAACTCTGACAATGAGGATTAGTTCGAGAATTGCTGACACTGCCCTAAGACTTAAAGACTGGCACCCTATCTCTATTACCATCCCTGAACTTAGAAGCTGGAGCAGTAGTCGAAGAAGAAGTTAGAACTGATGACTTAGGTAAAATTGAGAACGGTTTCCTCCTTTTAATTTGGGCTGAGCAAAATTGAAACTACCTGTCCTTGCTCTCTTATTCTTCTTCTCCCTCATCTTAATATTTTGCTTCTCTATCTGCTGAGCATGATTCATAAGACTGGCTAAAGTCATGTCACTATTCAACATCATAGACCTACACTCATTGACCATATTTTCATTCACCTCAGAAACAAACTTACTCATCTTGGCCCAGTTGTCTACAACCACATGAGAGGCATATCTGGCTAATTGAGTAAACTTAAAAGAATACTCTTTCACCATCATGTTGCCCTGCCTGAGGTTGATGAATTCTAACACCTTAGCTTCTTTTAGCTCTAGGGGAAAGAACCTCTCTAAGAATGTAGTGAAAAACTCCTCCCACTCTATAGGTCCTACATCAACTGACCTTTATGACTTTCACTGCTTGTACAAAGTGTGGGCATCATCCTGTAACTGATATGCAACTATCTCAGCACTCTCACTAGGAGTACCCCCATAATGTCTGTAACCTTCTAAACGTGATCAATGAATTCCTGAGAGTTCTCATCTGACTTAGACCCAAGAGAGGATGGAGGATTTATTTGGGTTAAGTCCCAAATCCTAGCTGCAGTTGAATTGGCCACTGGGTTGGTCGGAATGACAGTTGGTCATTCATTCTAAGCAGCAACTGACTGAGCAAGAGTAGTGAATCCAACTCTGAACTCTGCATGAGAAACATGTTCACCTAAAGGATCTTTGGGATGAGAGGCTAGCTGATTCCCGTTTCTTCTTTTAGGAGGCATATTCTGTAGAAAAAAGGGAGAAATGGATTAGACCGAGAGATTAGCTTGAGATTATGCTCACTGGCATGACATGAATACTAAAAGAAGGGAAACCATTCCTAAAACATCTTATATCCTCTTGAACATAAATATAATGCGCAACACACCTGTGTAGAAGACTCTACTAGATGTGTCTTTCAGACTTCCTAGTACACTATTGAACCTTAGGCTCTGATACCAAGTTTGTAATTCCCCAAATTTGGTACCCAAAATGCTACGCGATGCTCATGACCCCGAAAGACCACAAGCTAACCCATGACTGATATCTGTACCTGAACACTGCATAATATACTATTTAAATACAAAAATAAAGACTGTAAGGCTGTAAGGTTCAAAACTGAAACACAATATCTAATAAAATATAACATCTCTGTGGGGTATGAAATACCCAAAATAAACTAATAACTGGCTGAACATAATAGTCTAAAAAGCCTCTAACTGTCTGAATAAGGAGTTGATAGGACATGTCCCCAACTAATTCCAACTACTGAAATAAACTAGGTACTGAAATGATAAAATAATGCTCATGTCCTCGAAGGATGATGACTCACTGCTGACTCTGACTATTGAGTACTAGAATGCTACTATTGCTCTGGGACTCATGCTTCTAAACTATGGTATAAAATACCATAACGCAAATGCCTCAGTACGATTGAATGTATTGGTATGCATGTGAGGTAGGCTGAATGTAAAGGGTTCACAAGCATGAACTATACTAACTGACTAAACAACGTGAACGTGAGAATACATGCATGAATACATATTAACTATAACTGAGTTTGTGATAACATGATTACTGAATCTGAGTATTGATAACATGAGATAATGATAACCGTATAACTGAAAAAACTAATACTGAGCGACTGTATCTGACAGTCTAGTTTCTAATAGAACTAGCTAAGTTCCATTCTGTTCTGAGGTGACTGCATCTGATAGTCCTAAATTCTGTAGAACTATCTAAGTTCTATTATTGAGACTAAATGACTGTATCTAACAGTCCTAATCTGTAACTAAGACTGTGGAAAGTATTCATTTAACTGGCATGCCCTAAATAACACAATAAAGTTATGTTGGGATCCAATTTGTAACCCTAATTGCAAGGGTATCAATGTTGCGCCACTGGTAAGGACAAGCTATGGGTAACCCTCATCTGATAGAGTCACCAAAAGAGAATAGTGGGACCCTCATCTGACAATGTTGATATCTCAACATATGTTGGCTACATAGTTCTAGAACGCAAGGATAACTTCTAAGAATCACACCCTCATATGACAGTGTGTGTTCCCATCCTTGGGTTTACTCGATGCTAATTCCTACTCCCATCTGAATAGATATTGAACATGGATTACTGAACTGAACTGGACTGAATTAACTGACTTTCCATTGACTGGTGGAATAGTACTGAGATCACTGTATTACTGAGCTTTGTTGAGTCACATGACTGAATGAGTTCTATGGATCGTGGCTTGACTGGGGATATCGTGAAAATATGACACTAACTCCAGAGCATTAGTAGCATTATAGTACTCAGCAGTCAGAGTCAACAGTGAGTCCTTATCCTTCGAGGACATGAGCATTATCTTATCATTTTAGTACTTAGTTTATTTCAGTAGTTGGAGTTAGTTGGGGACATGTCCCATCAACTCTTTATTCAGACAGTTAGAGACTTTTCAAACTATCATGTTTAGTCAGTTTATTAGTTTGCTTTGGGTATTTTATACCCCATACAGATGTTATATTTTATTAGATATTGTGTCTCAATTTTGAACCTTACGGTCTTACAGCCTTTATTTCCACATTTACACAGTATATTATACAGTATTCAGGTATAGATATCAGTCATGGATAAGCTTATGGTCCTTTGGAGTCATAAGCACCGTGTAGAATTTTGGGTACCAGATTTGGGGCGTTACACTAATCTTCAAAATTTAAGGCCAAATCTCAAGAATTCACCCTCAATTCTCACTAATTCGTCCATCCAAGTATGTTAAATGTTCATCCATGAGTTCCTTTTCACCCATGGAGTCCAAGTATCCATTTTGTTTGCAAAATTATAATCTTTTCAAGTTATCTTGAATTTAGATCATATTGCAACCATGAATCTCTATGAACTTGGATTCTACACTATGTTTAAATGGTATTATTGTATTTTATCAAATTTTACATACTTTAATGTTATTATTCATTGAATTAAATCATGATTTGGCATCTCAGATGTTGAATTCATTCTATTACTTTAAGTTCCATGTCATTCTCATGATTAGACTAAACTTCGAATTACAAGTGTTTGATAAAATGCCTACAAGAATGAGTACATGATAAAAGCTCTCATGCTATGTCCTCTAGGCTTGATATTATTTTTTCTATTATTGGTTTAGAGTCCTGGGGGTTTTGAATATCCAAACTCCATAGTTGTGTACATTAGTCTCATCTCAGTATCTTCAGAATAACTTCAGAATATATTATGAGCATTACCAGATCAGTCAGTTAAACTCAAAACAATTTAGTAACTCAGTGTCATTCAGATGGGAGTAGAATTTAGCACCGAGCGAGTGCAGGGATGACTGCTTCCCCGTCAGATAGGCAGAGTCATTAGTAGCAGTCTCTGTGCTCCAGAACTATGTAGCCAGCGTAGGATATGAGAATTCACCAATCAATTTAGGTTGGTCTATCTCCCAGGGATCACCCGTCAGTTCAGGCTTGAAACCCTTAGTCCTTCAAGATAATACAGTACATCAGTATAGTGGATCCACACAGCCAACTTTAGTACCCGTGGCACGGTACTAGCACCCTTCCAACTGGAGTTACAGGTTGGAGCCCAATTAGTTTAGATTGGGGTATGTCAGTTAGATGATACCTCCCACAGTCTCAAGTAATAGTCTCAGTTTAGAAATCAATTTAGTAACTCAGTTTTAGGTTGCTTGACCATAGCATACAGATATCAGACATTCAGTCATCAGAATTTTAGTATTTCAATTTACAGACTACATTCAGTTCATGTTATATGCTTGGTCATGTATCCTCAGTATTTACAAATTTGTTGTATGCTCAATATTTACAGACTTCATGCATTCTATTCACTTTTTTATGTTATTCGTATGTATATTCAGATGATTATTTGTTCATATTCATGAAACCATGCATATCTGCCTACCTCATTTAGCATACCAGTACATTCAAAGTACTGATCGCATACCCTTTTCTTACGCTATGATATTTCATATCATAGGTTCAGACGTCTAGTTCTCGAATCGCGCTTAGAATTCTCAGGCTTTCAGCAATAGCAGTGGTGAGTCCTCATATTTCGAGGACAAATTATTTCATGCTTTCAGTCTAGTAGTCAGTTGGAGTTAGTTGAGGCATGTCCCATCAACTCATATTCAATTAGTTTAGAGGCTTTCAGATACTACAGTCAGTTATTCAGTATTCAAACTTCAGTTGATATTGTCAGATTATTTATCAGTTTGGCATTTATAGATTTTATCAATTTTCATTACTTAAAACCTTATGGCAGAACAGTTGTTCTTCCGCATTATCCTTATATTATTCAGTACTCACAGCAGGTACCAGCTCATAGGTTAGCTTGTGGTCCCTCAGGACTATAAGCACCGTGTGATGCGAAAGGTGTACTCTCAAGGTGTTACAGTGTTGGGCCCGTGCAATGCACGGGCATATCTATCTAGTAGTATAAAAAATAGTCATCAATTTGTTGATTTCTTTGTATTTTTATTAGTACTAATTTAACCGCATGTGTCTCTCACGTGTAATGTTTGATTATTTAAAATTAAATAATTTTATTTATTGCGGAAATTTTTAATGAAATACAACAAGTTCAAATCAATTTTCAAAGATACTTCACACATTAATATAATAATATAAACATAAACATATATTTTAGTGAAAGCACATATATATTTTACCACCAGAAGTTTCAAGTGATTGATGCATTATCACTTTTGCATTTGTACCTCTTTCCCTTGCTGCTAGAGACTAAGAGAGACGCATCAATTTGAATCATATAGTACGATTATTTTTCTCTTTTTTTACAATATTTAGATTTTTCTATTTTTAAAGTTAAATCTTTACAAATCATTTATTACATTCTTATTACGTACTTAAAAATTTTAAAAATATTTGATTCGCTGCGTGGCAAGGTGGAATCCGTTATACCATATTCGTACTAGTAACATAGTTATAAATTGACAACTTGCTGGTTACACTAGGTTTAATAATAATAAAATTTTATCCTGACACCGTCTCTAAGCACAAAATGCATAAATAGGATCATCAAAACATTTAGGATCCGTCTCATTGTAAAATGTATTCCTAAAATTTTCATTTTTTTCCATAAAATTGATATTAGCCATAAAAATTTAAAATTCTACTTAAAGTTTGTAGGGGGTGCGCATAACTTGGGTAACTTAAATAGATATATTTCTTAACTTCTCTAAGCATTTTTATTTTAAATTTATTTATTTTAGTTTTATTGATGTTCATATCTTGGGGGGTGATTAGATGGTATTTGGTTAAAAGCTTTACTGTAATATTCTTTAGTTTTTTCTCTTAGTCTTTGTAATTCTTGTATATTATTTTGAAGGTATTCTAAATATTCTATATCTTTTGTTCTAAAATATTCAATTAAATTCTCTTGCATAAGTATTTCTGTTAATCTTATTTCTTCCATATCTTGTCTCCAATATTTTAAATATTCATAGTTTAGCTTTTTATCCTAAAGTAGTTGTAATACTGCAAATTTTCTTTGTAATAATTTATTCTAATTGTACTATATCTAATATAAATTCTAGGTTATTATTTCATTAATTATCCTGTCTTTTTCTTCTATGAATAATTCTATTCTAAATCATATTCTAAACTGTCTTTTAATTCTAGTTGTTTCATGGTTTTATTTATCCAAATTATTCTTTCTTTTAATTGCTTTCTTTCTTTTCTAAGCTGATTTCTATAATTAATTTCTTCGTATAGCCAACTTTTTTTTCTCTAACTCTTTTAATATATTCTAATATTTTTAATCTGTATAATATCCATCTGAATAATAACTATTATTATCTGAGTAATAACTATCTAAATAATATAAGCTAAGATCATGCATATCTTCTAACCATTCTAGACTTAATGATTCTTCATGAAATATTTTTTCCCATATTATTTTCTGTATGTCTTCTATTTTAAGTCTTTAATGATATATAAAACAAGTATCTTAACTTCATCAAATATATAGCTTGCCATATTGTTCATATGATGCTTAGGTTTTATGGGTTATTAAATACTTTATCATAATATTTACTGGTTGTTAGTTTTAATCTTAATAATTCTTGTATATTTTCATTAAGGAATTCTATATATTTTATATCTTTAGTTCTCATATATTTTTCTAGATTTGTTTTCATTAGTTTTTTTATTAATTGTATATTTTTCATATCCATTTTCCAATATTCTAAATATACGTAATTTATCATGGTTGATGTGTAGGTTTGGTGTGTAGGTATTTGTAAGAGTAGTTAGGTAGGTGTGGTATGTAATTTATTCTAGCCAAAAAATATTTATCAAATATTTTTTCCCATATTATTTTTCTTATATCTATAATTTTTATATCCTTAAGTACATACAAAAACAAGTATTTTAAATTTATCTACCATCTTGTCAGATAAATAAGTATTCATTTTTCATATGATAATTTTTAAATATATTTCCTTCAATCATACATAATAAAATATGATCATTTTAGATTACGATATACTAGATTATTCTTAAATAACATGTTCTTCGGTCACTATTAGCATGGTAATCTGGATACTTTTCCCTTAAACAGCGTCTCTACTCTGGCTACTTCCCTATCACGGCTTTCTTTCCTCACCGGTTTCACCTTTAGGATAGCATAGTTCTTAGGAATTTTTCTCCTTTTCCACTTTGCTAATAAACTTCTTAACATGCTATTCTTCGAATAATTCTACTATAAAGTAACTAACATGAACTTATTTTATCATATCATGATTGTCAGGAATTTATAAATTTAGCTATTCATAATCGTAAATAAATATACCTGTTCTGGTAGGTTTGATAATTCTGGGTTTTGTTTATCCATAGCTTTTCCTTAGAAATATATCTATTTTTTATTAAATATTCAAAAAGTTTTTGTGTACAAGAGGGAAGGATTGCTTTCAACACATGAAAGTCTTACCTTTATCTTGCCGAATGGCATACATATTTATAAGAGGAAAAGAACTATTCCTACTTTACACATTTTACGTGTAAACTATACTATTCCTACTTTTTACAAAAAAGTCTTCCTTTTCAAAATTTGAAAAGGACTAGACT
This sequence comes from Capsicum annuum, assembly GCF_002878395.1. Classification (NCBI taxonomy): domain Eukaryota; kingdom Viridiplantae; phylum Streptophyta; class Magnoliopsida; order Solanales; family Solanaceae; genus Capsicum; species Capsicum annuum. The sequence continues at coordinate 61,582,770 of NC_061113.1, read as the reverse complement.
AAACTTTAAAGTATAAAAAGACCAAAAACTAGGTCCTATATAAAGTAACTTTACAAAAGAAAAAATCTTAAGACTAAAAAACAAAAAACCAATAATGGCACTTTGGCCAAGAAGTCAAAAATAATTTACGTAACAAAATTTCAAGACTATACATGTCACTTTCTATCTTTTATTATCTTGTCTTTTGTCTTTATTCCTTCATTACTACGTTGCTTCTTATCTTTTTTCTATCTTCCAGCTGGTGTTCGTATCTCCTTGTATTCTAGTTGAACTTCTGGGATAATATTATCTTCTCCATTACATCTCAAACATTGATGGTCTGGATATTTTTGTCTAATTATCTTGCAATATCTTGTTAATAATTCTTCTGAAATAAATCCCTTCTTAATTGCTCTTGCAGTTGGTTGTTTCTCTGGGTTGAGTAATGTCAAAATCCATTGTCTAGCATCTTTCATATCTGTTTTTCTTAGTTCACTTGAATTTGAATAAATCATTTGATGGTCTCTTGAATAATAACTCCATATAGGGTTTCCATTGATATAATTATTTGCTAATTCTTGAACAATTGTAGATATTCCAATAAGTTGTTTATTTGCATAAAAATCAGGTATCTCGATTTTAGGTATCTCTGGCTGCTGAACAATATCTTCCGGTATAATCATATCTCTGGTTAATCCTATTTTTACAATTTGTATAACTGGTTTGATCTCATCATATAATATCTCTGCTGGTGCAGTATAAAACTTGATAAAAAATAGATTCCCTTACGTTATTCTTTTATAAGTGGTGAATACTCTATATAATTCTGGTATATCTGTTAGTTCATTTCCTTCATGGGTATCTACAGTATTTAATAATCCATAACTGAAACAAGTTTTAACTAAGCTTGGGTTGGTTTTCGATAGTGCGATCAACTTGTTGTAACCTTGTAATATTTGGGTTATATAATTTGTGTTTGGTTCTTTGATATCTATGGCTCTGGGTTTAAGGTTTAGATAAGTCTGTATTTTGTGGATATTTTCTATGTATACTCAGGTTATGTGGTTATAGGCTTTTTTATCTTGGTTCCAACTTTCTTGATATATGGTAATTTGTGAGGGTATGAACAAGGGGTCTTTTTGTGTTTTTGGTATAAATGGTTTTTCAAATATCTTATTCATGTTCATGTTCTGATATCTTTGTCCACTAACTCCTTTGCTTGTACCTGCAATTGTAGATTGATAAATGTTATAGGTTTTATGGAGTGTCCCAACGTCTCCTTTTAGCTCTGGAATTTTGATGTCTTCCGATCGACATAGCTCTGCACACTTCTGAGTTAGCTGATTCATAGTTTTAGACTTCAGTTTAACTTCATTAGTCTTTAGCTTTTCTATTTCATTACTCATACTGTCCACTTTCATTGAAAGTGTAGTTAGGGTTTTGAGTATTTTTTTAAAGCATCATCTTCTATTAATCAGTATGTGTAGCTTTGTCTTGATATGTAATCTGCAATAACATTTTTGTTAGTACTAATTACTTTAATTGTAAATGTAAAATTTAATATATTTAATACTAGTCTCCGGATCTCTTTCGTTGTAACTGAATTTTGTATTTTCTTTGTTAACCACCAGCGTACCTGTGTATTATCTATTCGTACAATAAACTTGTTATATACAATATATGGCTTAAATGCTAATAAACATTTATATAATGAACATAATTCTTTTCTATTTATTTTCCATTTTATTTTTGTTTCATTAAACGTACCTGAGTAGTATCTACAATGATGTTCTAATTTTTCTTCTTCGTATCTATATTTAAGTACTCCTCCGTAACTATATTCACTAGCATCTGCTTCTACTATATATATAAAAATTTTATTTTCGTTTGGGAATTGTAATTTTGGTAACTCTTTACAAAGTATTTTTATTTTCTAAACTTTTTTTTATCTTCTTCATTGTAATTATATTCTATATCCTTTTTTTAATTTTTTCTGTAATGGCTTTAGGTTTTCTGCTAATTTTGGTATATATTCTCTTACTTGGTTTACTAGTCCTAAAAAGGATTGTAATTTCTTTTTTGTATTTAATTCTTCTTTTGAATTTATTATTTTTTATACTATATGTTGTTGCATTTTCACTCCACTTTTATCTATTTGCATTCCTAAAAACTCTATCTGGTTTTTCATAATTTCGAGTTTCTTTTCACTTAAACTTATTCCCAATTTTTCTATTATATCTGTAAATTGTTCTAATAATTTTAAATGTTCCTCTTTAGTTTTTGTATATAGTAGTATATCATCGATATACACTATACAATTAGGTAATTATTTAAAATAACTATCCATAAAGTGTTGGTATCTACTTGTGCGTTTTTATATCCAAATGGTAATACGTTCCATTCATAAAATCCTTGTGGTACCATAAATGCGGTTAATTCCTTAGAATTTTCATCTAACTTTAAGTGGTAAAATTCTGATTTACAATCAAATTTACTAAAGTAGTTATATCCTTGTATTTGTCTTATTTTTAATATCTTATTTGGTATTGGATAATTGTATGTCATAGTTTTTACATTTAAATTTCTATAGTCAATCACCATTCTACTTTTTCCTCCTTTTTATTCACTATGCTTATTTACTATAAATGCTGGACAATTGTGTTTACTATTAATTTTTTGTATATATTGTTTTTCTGATAATTCATCTATATGCATTTTAAATTCTTTTAAATCGTCAAAATTATATGTTAATGGTTTTTGAGTTATTATACTATTTTTATCTATTAATTCAATTGTTATAGTAGTTTATGTTTTTCCAATCCTTTTAATGTATCTTCGATGTATAATTGTCTTAATCTTTTCTTTATTATTTCTACTTTATCTATTGAAAATATAGTTATTTCTTTTTTATTTATCGAAAATACAACTAGTTCTACTGTGTCTTCTGTATTGTTTATATTTTCTAACTTTTGTGTAATTTTTTCACTTCCTTTTATCCAATCAGTTTTCTTTTTTATTTTATTAAAAACTATTTTTGCTCTTACTTTTTGTTTACATGGTGTTGTAAACCACCAATCTGTTTTAGTTATTATATGTGGGTATAATTTATCTAAAAATGACATTCCTAAAAGCATATCTTTGATGTTAGTTCATAATTATAGATTTCTTCTATTATTATTATTTTATCCCATATCTGTATTTTTACATTTTTAGCTTTATATGTAATTAAACTTCCTTCATTATTAAACCTCTGACTACTATTAGTGTTTTTAATTTATCCCAGTTACTTTCTGGTAAACAGTTGTATCTACATAAGTTTGCTTCTGCTCCTGTATCTATCAAAGGTGTATAATACCTATTATAATATCCTTCTACTATTATTTTTACAAGAACATATATTTTCATATCATGTCAAAGCTCTTTTTATTAATAAGTTTTCTTTATTATATGTTATAGATAATTTTGTATGTTCTATATTGTATGGTTTTACTTGTTCTAACCATTTTATTCCTAATATTATGTCTGATTTTTGCATTTCTTCCTTTATTTCAAATTCTATTTTTATTTTTCTAACTCCTATTATTATTTCTTTTTTCTACCGTATCTTTAATGTTTATTAGACTCCTTGGTAGATCTGGGCATATATTACTATTAGATTTTATTTCTTCACTTTTTACTAGACATTTTGCTATATAATTTTCTTCTTGTCTTGTGTTTAAGAGTATTAAATATTCTTTTTCATTTATTGTTCATGTTATATAATATTGATTTAAATTAACTGTTGAAGTTGTTTCATAACTTGTTCTTTTTGATGAGCTTGATGATTCTGGTTTTTCATAAGTTATTCTTTTTGTTGTACTTATTCTATCATTTATTATTTTTAAATCTTCTTCTATATCTATGTGTTTGTAACTATAATCATTATTATCAATTGTTTATACAAATTGTTCGAAAGGACTTTCTATTTGTATTTTATTAATTTTTTTTTTTTGTTATTTTATGTTTTGTTGTTAATATGTATAGATTTTTACATCTTGCTGTAAATATTTTACTTCCGTGGGTTAGTTCTATTCCTGATATTTTTCAAGATAATACTAATGATTTATCTATATTTTTATCTGTTATTACTATTGCATAATTCACACTTATTATAAATTTAAATTTTTTGTATATTAAATTTCCTTTTGTGGCAGTTATTATACTTTTTTCTATAGGTTTTATAATTCTATCATCTGCTAAATATAATTTTATTGGTGTATCTATTCCTTCTCTAAAACATGCTTTTATCAATATCTCTATTCCTCCAAGGTGTACATATTTTATTGGCTATTTACTTTTTATATCGTTTATTTCTTTATTAATTATTCTTTTTGCTACTAGTGTTATACTAGCTCTTCCTTTTGCATATGTACAGTCTATTACATGTTCCTTTTGGCTTACTACGTAGTATTCTTTCTTTCTTTTTCTACTAAATATATTTTTTACTGTTGGTAGTTTAAATATTTTTTCTACACTTAGGTCTAACTCTTTTCCTTTTATTTCATCAAATATATTATTATCAAATATTGTTTTTTGATCAGTTCCTTCTTCGTTTAAATATTCTTCCTTTGCTATTATTTTTATATCTTCTTCAGTTATTTGATCCATTTTTATATCTTCTTCAGTCATTTGATTCATCTAATTCACTGTCTATTTCATTATCTGTTTCATTCTCCGAATTTCATATATACTATCATCACTTTCTAATTCATAATCTATATAATCTATCTACATATATTCTATATTTTCTATTTTTATTTCTGATATTTGTTTCCTTTTTGAATTTTTAGGCATTTTACAATCTCTAGCTAAATGTCTTAGTTTTCCACAATTATAACAAGTACATTCTTTTATAGATTTCTTTTTCCTATATGGTCTTTTATTTTTATAATTTTTTACATAATATCTTTTTCTTGGTTTCTTATACTTATATTTTGATTTTTTGTATTTCTTATATTTCTTATGGCTTTTTTCTTTTCTTATAATATCTTTCTTCACATCCAAATTGAGGTGCTATTTTATCTTTGCAACATGCTAAATTTCTTATTAATGTTTTTTTCATTTTTATTTCTTCTCTATATTTTTCACATAGATTTTTATACCATTGTTGTAAAAATTTTATTCTTGCTCCTAGGGTATCTACTATTTTTGCTTCATCCCAACTCTTTATTATTTTTGAACTAAATGATTCAGGTAATTTGCTAAAATATAATCTTCTTATTTCTTTACTTTCTTCTGTATTATATGTTCCTTTTTAGTAGTATTCTTTAAATGTGCACGTATATTCATCTATATAGCACATATTACATATTTCTAATTTTAACATTAAATTCTTATTCGTATCTTTTTCTTTATTTTGTTCTTCTTCTTCTGTTGTTATACTGCTAAATTCATCTCTTAAGCTATTTTATATTTTTTCAATATTTCTGTTGGTGATATTTTAGTAGTTATTGATGTTCCTTCTATTTTATTATCAGATCTTAATACGTTTTTACTTGCTTTGGCTAAGTTTAAAAACCATAATTTTATTGTTCCTATTAATATCCTTTCTATATATTCTGGTGTATTTGTTGTATCTATATTATTATCTAATAATTGTTTTGACATGTATTCTACCCATAGTTGTATTGTTTTATTTGTGTCTATTACACTGTCTAAATCTAAAAAGTTATAATTTTTATTAATTATTTATTTTGATGTCCATTTGTTATATTCATTTTTTAGGTTATATTTTTTAAACTTATCTTTATAATAATATGTAGGTTTTCTTATTTCTGATGTACTAGGTATTATGTTTTCATCGTCTTCTTTATTAAGAGTATTTATTTCTGTGTTTGTATTTTCTAAGTTTTCTTTATTAATTACTTCTTGTTTTTCATTAATTTTCAGTTTTCCTATGTTTTTTAGAATTTCTGTATATGTTTCACTACCTTCCAAATCATAATTATTTGTTTCTTCAGCATCTATTGTATTTATTTCTAATTCACTGGTTTTTGATTCTTTATTTTTTATTTCTAATTTTTCTTTAAATTGATTTATCTCGTTTAATAATTTTTGTTCTTTATCTTTTTCTTCTTTTTCTTTTTGTCTTTTTTCATACAGATCTTTTAGCATTTGTAGTTCTTTTTCTAATTCAACAATCCTACTATTTTTAGTTTCTTCTATTTTTCGTATTTCTTCTGTGGTTTGTTGTTTTATTTTATCTATTTCTTTTTTCCTATCTATTTCTTCGTTTTCTCTTTCTATTCTTACCATGGCTGCCAACTTATCTTCTAATTTTAATTCTTCTTTTTCTATCATTAAATATAAATGTTCACCTATTTTCTTATATCTTCTTCCTAAATTAGAGAATACTATTTTTATTTTTAATCCTTCTTGATTTTCATATGTTTTTTCATCTATTATAAATTCTTCTTTGTTCATTTTATTTAAATGTATATAGGTTATGTTGATATATATATTCTAGACCATCTATTGTTGATTCTAAATTTGATATTTCTTCCTTTTGTGCATTTATTGAGTTTTTACTAACTCCGACAACTATGTTATACTGTAGTTTTTCTATCCTTATTTTTAATTCTTTACGTTTTTCAGATATTATTTGTTTTAATTCTTTATATTTTTGTAATTTTTGTTCATTATTCCTTTTAATGGATCTAAAACATGCTCTGATACCAATTGTTTTTACAAATTGTTCTAAAGGACTTTAGGGAAGGCTTGCTTTCAACTCATGAAAGTCTTGCCTTTATCTTGCCAAATGGCTTACATATTTATAAGAGGAAAAGAATTATTCCTACTTTACACGTTTTACATGTAAACTATATTATTCCTACTTTTTACAAAAAAGTCTTCCTTTACAAAAGTAGAAAAGGACTAGACTAAACTACACTAAACTTTAAGGTATAAAAAGACAAAAAACTATGTCTTATCTAAAGTAACTTTACAAGAGAAAAAATCTTAAGACTATAAAACAAAAAGCCAATAATGGCACTTTGGCAAAAAAGTCAAAAATAATTTAGGTAACAAAATTTCAAGACTATACATGTCACTTTCTATCTTTTATTATCTTGTCTTTTGTCTTTATTCCATCATTACTCTGTTGCTTCTTTTCTTTTTTTCTATCTTCCAGCTGGTGTTCTTATCTCCTTTTATTTTAGTTGAACTTCCGGGATAATATTATCTTCTCCATTATATCTCAAACATTGATGGTCTAGATATTTGTGTCCAATTATTTTGCAATATCTTGTTAATAATTCTTCTAAATTAAATCCCTTCTTAATTGCTCTTGCAGTTGGTTGTTTCTCTGGGTTGAGTAATGTCAAAATCCATTGTTCAGATATCTTGTTTAGATCATGCCCAAAGTTCTTTACTCCTTAATATCATTAGAATTTCTTAGAAGAGTGTTGAAGAAATACTCTATTTGGGTATGAGCATGCAATATGATTCAATCCGTATAGCCAGCAATCTAGTCTAACAGCCAAACAAATAAATTTCTATAGTTTTTCCATCTTTCGATTTAGTCTAGCCGTACATACCCAAAGTTTTGCAAGTAAGGCCATTCCATGAGGTAAAATATTCACATTTGTGCAAATTATGAATTCAAATCTGTCCAGGAATTAAGCATCAGTCTCAAATTCGGATATTTAGTCATGATTCAGTTCATAAGCATTCAGTAAATGATTTTAGTTTTCCAAGTATTCCAGCTCAGATAGTGTAATACCCATTGTATGATCTCAGCCTTATTGTCTCTTAATTCATTCCTGCATAATTTATCAATTAGCAGTTCTATATGTATGATTGTATCATGAACACTTCAAGCAAATTGTAAACTCATAGCATGAATCAGCTCCTTATAGTAAGTAAAGGTAAGTCAACTTAGAAATCAGTTTCTTGATAAAGGTTTTAATGTTACAGACTTAGTCATGTAAGTATGTTCCCTGATGTGAATGTTTAGAATATGATCTCAGTTACTTTAGTTTAGAACTCTTAGTCCAATCAGTCGCTCTGTATTATTTAGATTCAGACATGCAGGTTTGTTCCAGTTGTGCATGCCAACATATAGTCTCAGTTCTTAAGTATCCTCAGTTTAAATAGTCCCATTCGAGGACAAATGTTCCAAAGGGGGAGATATTGTAATACCTTTTACTTTTTATTAGCTCAGTTTAGCTTCTAGTGTATCAAGGGATATCTTTAAAAGGGTATAACTCTTGATGCATGTGGAATTTTCCTGCTCTAGACTCACCAATGTGTAGATAATTGGCTCAAATTTCAACCCATACCAATTTAGCCTTAATTCGATACTCGGTTGAGAAGTTATGGCATTTTTAGTGAACCAGTATGGCACTTCGACAGGCACCGCGCCGCGGTGAAAGACAGAATCGCAATTGTCCGATTCCAGTGAAGCACTGCGATTGGGCTGCATAGCAGTGAGGTCCCAGTTCCTATTTGTCAATTTCCAGTGGCTTACCATGAAAGATCCACGTCGCGTGAAGTTCCAGTTCACAGTAGTCCCTTTTTTTCCAGTAAGCCACCGCATAGTAGCGTGTCACGGTGGGGCCCAAAATCAGGATTTCCAGTTTCTGAAGTTGAATTTAAGAGGGTAGTTTAGTGTTTTCCAAAGCCCCCAATTCGTGAAAAAAAAAATAAAGGATTAAACTAATTCTAAGCATTATATGCTCACTTTTCATCAAATTACTCTCCAAGAAAACCCTAGAACTCAAAACTTCATCCCCAAGAAATCCAAAATTCCACTATTCTTTCTCTGAGGAAACTCAAAATTCAAGGTTTCCAATTTTAAATAATCAGGAATCCAACTTCAAGAGCAGAAATAGGAATCCACAATCAAGTGTTCTCATCAATTATATCAATTAAGGTATGTGGGATTTATGAACAAGGATCCTCTTTCATCCTTGTGCCCAAATCTTATTTTAATTACAAATTTACATAATTCTGTATGATTATTCATGAATTTCAAATTAGGGTTCATACCCAATATTGCTAATTGAAGGATTTTGAGCTTTGAAGTGAGTTAGATGATGAATTTCATGTTTACTTTCTTATTTTCATGCGTATTGTACCGAGTTGGGATGTTGTCATGCCCCAGAACTACGAGCCAACATAGCTTCAGATTATCAAATTATTTCCATTTGTATATGGACGACAGATATAGATGTGATCAGTTTGATTACATTATACTCCTTGGCAAGAGTATGACACCTTTTCCCAACGTGGGGTTTTCCTATATGGGAACTGGACGTTGGACACCATGATAGCTCACATGGTTTAAGTCGGTTAGAAGAACCTCCCTTACAGAAAGCTTTTAAAAAAATTCCTACAGCCTAACATAAAGACTTGTAGAATAGTTTTTTTAAAAGTATTTCCCTATAGCCTAAACCTTACAGACTACATATTTCAAAACAGAAAAGAATCACAGAACAACTTTTAGACACTAAGTGTAAAGGCTCACAACTTTATTCAAATTTTGCTTTATGAAAGACATTAGCTATAGATTTTAGCTTTCATATTTCAGATATAAAAGTGAGTCCTTTCTACACTTAGACAGAATGATTAAAGGCAGAATTCAAGTACAGCTTTTAGAACTAAGTGCCATGACTCACTAGATTTATACAACATGCTTTACTACTCATGATTACGATTCTCACTTTTCAGTTATTCAAGCTTATGTGAGTTATCCACACTTAGCATGCATTCTTTACAAATTTATAAAAATGTTGAGATATTAATTTACGTATGCATCCAGCACCACCTGCTCATTATATTCTTAAAGTACTGATCCACATATACGTCTGTGTTATATTATTTAATAATATAGGTACTATTTAAGTGGTAGTCCAATATCATGATTAGATAGTTGCAGATTCCAGATAGCAGATGATGAGTACTCCTACTTCGGGGACTTCAGTTAGATATTATTTTTGTACTTTATTTTCTTACTCATATGTTGATATGCCCAAATTACACCTCTCTTATGAGAGAGTAAGCGGTCGCTGTCAAATATAAAACCCAACCAGGTTGGGTGTCGAATCTCACAGGGAATACTGTGTTACTAAGTATTGTAGTTGTTACTGGACTGTTAGTTAGAGGTTCCTGAATGGGGGGTTTTGGTTTAAATTTGAAATGATAGTTAAAATATAACAATGAAGCAATATGTGTATTAATATTTGATCACAGAGAATGACAAGTTAGGGTTATGTCCACCTTGTAAATTTTACTTCTCTATTAACTATGAGTAATAAGGATTTATACATGCATGCACTTATAGAGAGATGTATTCTAATTCTAAATCCAAGTGTTTCTCAACCATCAAGGATTTATTCACCTTAGTTCTCTCGAATCCAAAGTGTACAACCAATCATACGAACTCTCCAAGTAGTTAATCCTGCTAAGGCATTAACGTGTAAAATAGAGGTTGGAAACCCTATTTTCTTATCACTACTCTCTTTTCCAAATAGTAACTTTTCTATCGAACAAGTTATTGCTATAATGGCACATTCCCTATGTTTTCAACCACGAGAATTCAATCATAACGAAGAGAGTAATGATATAAGTGAATTAACACATTATAAATTCAAAAACCCATAGCAATAGAGAGTATACTACAAGGTTTTCATAACCCTAACAAATAAACTTAGCTACTCATGAATGAAATGGAAATTACAATAGAAATATTCATCATACCAAAACTTAGAACGATCTTGGTGGAGAAGATGAATAGCGAAAATAAGAGAGAAAAATATTTCTCTCTCTTTCTCCTCAAGCTAAGCCGCTTTCTCTTGTTTTCAAAATAATACAGAATAATGAATAATCCATAAAAAATCAGCCATAAGGCTTTTAATAACATCCTTCTCTAATAAATTGCTACTACATCCTTAACTATTTAAAAATATTGAGTTTGCTCGGGAAAAAGTTCCCATATATCACAGTCAGTCCAAAAGCTGCTTTCCTTTTATGCGAAGTTTCCTTTGCTATCCACAGGTCCCCAAAGTGTTGTAATCTTCCTCATTAGTACCTGAAAAGCATGTTAATCACATAGGTCAGCTCACTTAACTAAAAATAGACAAAGTGCAAGAATTATGTATTTTATCCTCAAAACTTAGCTAAAACATGGGTAAGTTATGGTGCTTAGATGTATAAATACGCCCAACATCATATGTATTAATTAGTGGTGGTAGGAGTCGCATCCCAGATATCTATAGTAAGTATAGTAGAGTCTTCACAGATGTCAGCTGGTGTCAGTCATGTAATTTCAGTTCTATTCTTCAGTTTTATCAGAATATAAAAAAATTATATCAGCATTATATTTTTCCCAGATTTCCTCATGATTATCTTTCTGGACAGTAAACTCAAGACATTTTATACATGTTTAGATCAGTTGCTTAACAGTATGCTAGTACAAGAGTTAGCTTGGGATCACTTGCAGTCCTAAGCACCGTGTGACGACTAGGAGGTAGTCTTGAGTTGTTACAAACTTGGTATCAGAGCAAAGAGTTCAAGTGTCCTAAGGTGTCTTTAAAGTCGTGTCTAGTAGAGTCTTACAGAACGGTATGGAGATATCTGTACTTTTCTTTGAGAGGCTACAAGACATTTGAGAAGTGTCTCTTTTATTTCATACTCTAGATCGTGCAGTAAAGTTGTTCTCTTAGAAACTCATGTCTATTCATGTATTATCCAAAAATTCTAAATCTATGACTTTCTGAGATAACATGAGTACTAGCTTCTAATTTCTCCTAAGATGATGCTCTCAAATTTACTATCAGCAACTTGAGAGGAGCTCACTAGTGTTATAATTTCCTCAAATAAAAATTATGTCCTTATCTATATGAGTTATATAGTTAATAATAGTGATGCTAGTTAAATGGAAGTGATCTAGTAGGCTTAGATAGTATGTAAGAGTTTAAGTCCATTTTATTCGTAACTAAGTATGATGTTGTATGTATGATATAGAGGTATGACCAAGGTGGTATGGGGTTGCTTTATTTTCTAAGGTTATTACGTGTTGTGTGTGGTTAGTAGTACCATGAGTTTCTAAGTGGATAAAGGCTAGTTATATGGTATTTGATGTTCTTAATAGCTAAGTTAAGGTGTTAAGGATAGATGATGTTGAGCCTTTTTGGTATTATTTTAATTCTCATGGTTTAGGGATAAATATAAGTTTAGAGATATGATATTAGTAGGCTATGACGGAAGCAGTATGGTTCATTAAAGGTTTGGGGATATCCATGTTAAGTGTTAGAATCTAAGATTGAGCGAATAGAGATAAGAGCTGAAGCACTAGATGGTGTGAACTCGGGATTTGGTGATACTCATGAAGAATCTAAGTTAGTAAGTGTTCAAGTTATTATATGATGACTATTGGGCTATAGAATTATAGAGTTGTATCTCAGAAGAAAGCATAAGCAGTGGGTCTTACACTTTTAGGTGTGCTCTTTCAGAGTAAGTTTATTATTCATGTGTATTATTGCATTCTAGACTCTAGAATATAGTAATTGTAGTCTAGTTTAGAGTTAATTAAAGAGTTCTATAGACTTAGATGATGTCTTAAAGTTAAGGGGGAAATGATAGAACAAGTAGCCAAATCAAGCTCATTTATTCTAGTAGTGATGCCAGTATGTCATAGAACATCAGAAAAGGGAGAATGATTGCCAACCTATTTTTATTTTGGTATTTGTACTTCAGTTATCTCGATATATACTCTTGCCTTACGTGTCATTTCCACGATCATAGTTCATGGTTATGTACATAATAGAGAATTATGTACTATCCCAGTTTCTAGTATGAGGAATTCCAGTTCATTCAGTTGTACGAATCATGTTCCAGGAAATTATGAACTCCAAACTCAGGTCATACAGCTCATGACTCAAGTACTTATGCTTTACAGTATGTTTAGTTTTAGGCACGCATGCTACACTCTAAATGGTCAGAGAAATGCAGATTTTACCATGTATATCCTCAGTTTTGATCTCTGTAATGAATCCATGTGGTGAATACTCTATTTCTCAGGCCTCAATAAATTGTCAAGTTATTCTTAGTATCTCTTCATGTTTCAGGCCCTGGTATTCCAATCTTTCATTAACCTCCCCTTAGGTCAAGATAGTGATGGTGAACAATTGTGTAGATGGGAGAGAGTAAATGTGTTATGTTAGGAAAGATTATTGTATGCTTGTTTTATGTAAGTCTATAAGTGAAGGAATATTGAGCTGAAGCTTTTTGTGTATGACTTGGTTAGTTGAGAATATTTTTATGTGTGTCTTCCTAATAATAGTGCATGGAAGTTATTATTGATAGAGGTATTAGAGAATACGAGAAAGATGATTTTATGGGTGTTTGTTTAGAATTCCATATGTGATTATTAAGATAGGCTTTAGTGTTATGTAGGTATATAAGAGGATAGGTTTGTTGTGCACTAATGAATTTCTAGTAAGAGGCTGAATTTAGTTGTTAAACTAAGAAGAAGAATTATCCTAGAGGTGAGCAATTATGACAATGTTTGGTGTACTAAATTCATGATTTAGATTAGTGTTATGGTGTTATGTTCAGTACCTTGTGATCTCGAATTAGGCTTGACCATAATGAGAGGATTTAGTTTAGTTTAGACTTTAGTAGATGGATTTATCAATGCCCATGTGAGAATTATAAGTTAAATCAAGTGAATATGGTATTTAAAGGGAGATAGTATAGTTGAGGGAGTATTTGAGAGGTGTTGCAAATCTTGAAAGTAAGAAGTTGCATTGCTTAAGGCCTAGTAATTCTATCCCACATTATAATTTATAGGTTTATATTCCATCCTATAGAGTTATAGCAATATTGTAATTTCTTATTCAGATGCCTTGTTCAGATCATGCCAAAGTTATTTACTCTTTAATATCATTTGAATTTCTTAAAAGAGTGGTTAAGAAATACTCCATTTAGGTATGAGCATTCAGTATGATTCAATCCATATAGCCAGTAATCTAGTTTAAAAGCCAGACAGAAAAATTTCTACAGTTTTTCCATCTTTCGATTTAGTCTAGCCGTACTACCCAAAATTTTAGCGTAAGGCCATTCCATTAGGTAAAATGTTTGCATTTGTGCAAATTATGAATTCAGATCAGTCCAGGCATCAAGCATCAGTCTCAGATTCAGATATTTATTCATGATTCAGTTCATAAGCATTCAGTGAATGATCTTAGTTTTTCAAGTATTCCAGCTCAAACAATGTAATACCCATTGTATGATCTCAGCCTCATTGTCTTATGATTCGTTCCTGCATAATTTATTACTTCGTAGTTCTATACGTATGATTGAATCATGAACACTTCAAGCGAATTCTAAACTCTCAGCATGAATCAACTCCTCATAGTAAGTAAAAGCAAGTCAACTCAGAAATCAATTTCATGAGACAGGGTTTAATGTTTCAGACTTAGTCATGTAAGTATGTTCCCTGATGTGAATGTTCAGTATATGATCTCAGTTACCTTAGTTTAGAACTCCCAGTCCAATCAGTCGTTTTGTATGATTTAGATTCAGACATGCAATTTTGTTTCAGTTGTGCATGCCAGCATATACTGTTAGTTCCTCAATATCCTCAGTTTAACTAGTCCCATTTGAGGATAAATGTTCCCAAGGGGGAGATGTTGTAATACTCCATACTTTTTCCTAACTCAATTTAGCTTCTAGTGTGTCAACAGTTTGAAAGGGTATAACTCTTGTTGCATGTGGAATTTTCTAGCTCTAGACTCACCAATGTGTAGATAATTGGCTCATCTTTCCAATGATACCAATTTTACCTTAATCCAATGCTCGGTTGAGAAATTATGGCATTTTTAGTAAAACAGTATGGCATTTCGACAGGCACCATGCCACGGTGAAAGACAGAATCGTAATTGTCCGATTTCAATGAAGCACCATGATTGGGCTGCGTAGAGGTGAGGTCTCAGTTTCCATTTGTCAATTTCTAGTGGCTTACCGCGATATCTCCACGTCGCGGTAAAGTTCCAGTTCGCAATAGTCCCTTTTCCAGTAGGCTATTGCGATAGTGATGCATCGCGGTGAGGCCCAAAATCAGGATTTCTAGTTTTCGAAGTTGATTTTAAAAGGGTATTTTAGTCTTTTCCCAAGCCCTCAATTCATGAAAAAAATAGAGGATTAAACCTATTTTGAGCATTATAAGCTCACTTTTCATCAAATTACTCTCCAAGAAAACCCTAGAACTCAAAACTTAATTCCCAAGAAATCCAAAATTCCATCATTCTTTCTCCAAGGAAACTCAAAATTCAAGGTTTCAATTCAAGATAATCAAGAATCCATTTTCAAGAGCACAAATAGGAATCCAAAATCAAATTTTCTCATCAGTTACATCAATTAAGGTATATGGGGTTTATGAACAAGGATCTTCTTTTATCCTTGTGCCCAAAACTAGTTTTAATTTCAAATTTACATGATTTTGTATGATTATTCATGAATTTCAATTAGGGTTCATACCCAATATTGCTAATTGAAGGATTTTGAGTTTTGAAGTGAGTTAGTTGATGAATTTCATGTTTACTTTCTTATTTTCATGCGTATTGCAGTAATTTCCAGATTTTGAGTTGAAGTATCAATACCTTCATTATCAAGCATGAATATTATTATATTTTAACATGGATTTGATTCATGGGTATTAAACCCTAGTTGAATATTGCTATTTCAAGATTGATTATGCTATGAGTACCCTATGACTAGAGTATTTTTAGATTTTCGATAAAGATTTGATCTTTTGATCTCAGCTTATATATGAAATCCATTTTTCAGTTTCAAACTATAGTTTAACTTAACAAATATATAGTTGGTTTTCGTAATGAACCATTATACTAGATTTTAAAGTGGATTTCCAACAGAATGAGCATACAGATTAAAGGGAGTAGTATTTAGCACCAAGTTGTATATGTTCTCATGCCCCAGAACTACGATCCAACGTAGGTTCAGATTATCATATTATTCCTATTTCTATATGGATGACAGATACAGATGTGATCTCTTATATTAGGTTATACTCCTTGGCAAGAGTATGAGACCTCTCCCCAACATGAAGTTTTTCCATATGGAAACTAGACGTTGGACTCTATTATAGCTAACATGGTTTATGTCGGTTAGAAGAACCTCCCTTACAAAAAGCTTTTAAAAAAATTCCCTACAGCCTAGCAGTAAAGACTTGTAAAATAGTTTTTTTAAGTATTTCCCTACAGCCTAAAGCTTACAGACTACAGATTTCAGAATAGAAAAGAATAACAGAACAACTTTTAGAAACTAAGTGTAAAGGCTCACAACTTTATTCTGATTTTGCTTTATAAAAGGCATTAGCTACAGA
This sequence comes from Capsicum annuum, assembly GCF_002878395.1. Taxonomy (NCBI): domain Eukaryota; kingdom Viridiplantae; phylum Streptophyta; class Magnoliopsida; order Solanales; family Solanaceae; genus Capsicum; species Capsicum annuum. Next base: position 61,566,407 of record NC_061113.1, on the reverse strand, counting down.
TTTTAGATTGCATATTTTAGATATAAAAGTGAGGCCTTTCTGCAATTAGACAACATAATTATAGGCAGAATTCAAGTACAACTTTAGTACTAAGTGTCGTGACTCACTAGATTTATACAGCATGTTTTACTTCTCGTGATTACGATTCTCAATTTTTAGCTATTCAAGTTTATATGAGTCATCTACCCTTAGCATGCATTCTTTGCAAATTTATAAAAATGTTGAGAATTTATTTATGCATTCACCCCCACATGCTCAATACATTCTCAAAGTACTGATCCACACATACGTCTATGTGCTATATTATTTAATAATGTAGGTACCAGTTAAGTGGTAGTCCAACATCATGATCAGACAGTTGCAGATTCCAGATAGCAGATGATTAGTACTCCTACTTCGGGGACTTCAGTTAGATGTTATTTTTGTACTTTATTTTCTTACTCATATGTATTGATTAGTGGTGGTATGAGTCGCGTCCCAGCTATCTATAGTAAGTATAGTAGAGTCTTCACAGATGTCAGCTAGTGTCAGTCATGTAATTTCAGTTCTATTCTTCAGTTTTATTAGAATGTAAAAAAATTATATCAGTATTGTATTTTTCCCAGATTTCCTCATGATTATATTTCCTCACAGTAACTCATTTTTCATATATTTAGATTAGTTGGTTAACAGTATACCAATACAAGAGTTATCTTGGGATCATTTGTGGTCCTAAGCACCGTGTGATAACTTGGGGCCAGTCTCAGGTCGTTACAGTTAGCTTGTAATCCGTCGGGGTCGTAAGTACCATGTGACGTCCAGGGTGTAGACTAGGAGTGTTACAATTAAATCATGATTAATAATAAACAAATTGACTTAACTATTATTACCTTTCAATTTATAAGTTCAATTGCAATCTCAATGAGTTATATAGTAATTACATGATCGACTACGTGTATTCACCCTAAGTAGTGTGATCAATTGACTAATTTGATGTGAAATGTTTCATATTAAATCATGATTTGTAAACTATAATTACCTTTTAATTTTTAAGTTGAAAAATAATCTCAAAGAATTAGATAGTAATTACGCGATCAACTAAGTGTATTCGTCCTAAGTAGAGTGATCAGTTGTCTAATTTAATGTGAAGTGTTTCATATTAAATAATGATTAGTAATAAGCAAATTAATTTAACTATAATTATCTTTCACTTTATAAGTTAAATTGCAATCTCAATGAATTACATAATAATTACATAATCAACTAAGTGTATTCGTCCTAAATTGAGTGATCAATTGACCAATTTGATGTGAAATACTTCATATTAAGCCATGATTAGTAATAAACAAATGAATTTAACTATAATTACCTTTCAATTCATAAGTTCAATTACAATATCAATGAATTACATAATAATTAGTGATCAACTAAGTGTATTCACCCTAAATAGAGTGATCAATTGACTAATTTAATGTGAAATGCTTCATATTAAATCATGATTAGTAATAAGTAAATAAATTTAACAACAATTCCATTTTCAATTAATAAGTTCAATTGAATTCTCAATGAAATACATAGTAATTACATGATCAACTAAGTGTATCACCTGTTGCAACAAATGTCTATATCTATTTGATAATTTTCAATAAATGGGTCATCTGTTGCAATAAGTTAGTCATCTATTGCAACAAATGGCTATATCCATTTGATAATTTTCAGCAAATGAGTCATCTTTTGGAACAGGTTAGTCATCTGTTGAAACAGATATCTATATTTGTTTGACAATTGTCAATAGATATACCATGTGTTGCAACATGTTAGTAATATATTGCAGCTGATTCATATATCTGTTTGATAATTTTCAATAAATAGGTCATCTATTGCAACGGGTTAATCATCTATTGAAACATATATCTTTATCTGTTTGATTATTTTCAACACTTGGGTCAATTGTTGCAACAAATAATGCATCTGTTGCAATATTTGAACTTAGTAATCCATTTTTAGTAGTAATCTAACAATTTTCAAATCTAAGGATAAATAGAATTCATGACAAAATAACTGATCATCAATTAAATAAAATTCATAACAAAAACGAAATCTAAGTCATCACAAATTACATAAAGTAATTCAACAAAAATATGAAATATAAAAATTGTTATGTTGTCAGAACCCATAATTATATAAAAATAAAAGGCATCACAAATTACAAATTATTTGACGAGGACTCTAAACTCTTGCATACTAAACCAGCAACCTATACAACTTGCGTCATTTTAATAGAATGTCACACATTAAAGTGTCCAGAGTTGTCAAATTGATCCCAGTTATCAAATGCTCTATAAAGACAAGCGAATATGGTGTGCACGCATTATCAGTTTCATTTTTGACTAGATTTGATATTCTCCCATTAAAATCCCTTCATCTATTGAGTAACATTCTTGGCAAGTGATCAAACACACCACTTTGCTTCAATAACTTGGGAAATAACTCCAATAGTCATTCCATTAGACACAAGAAAGCCCCTTCTTCAAAGACTGAAATATTTTCATCATAGACATTTAAGACTCCCTTTTCGATGATTATCTCAAAAATCACAAATTGTATTTTATAAGGATTCATCATAGTCAAAATTCTTTGAGTATCTATCCAAGGTAAGGCACCTGAGTAGGGTCTTTTACCTCTATAGTACTTGAGCATATCATCATCCCATTTGAATTCGAAAAGTAATTGATCAAGTGGCTATCCACCACTACTTGTCGCTTTCTCGGTCAGCTCATTGTATTTCAACAGAAAGTTACTATAGAAGTTTAGATTCATGATTCTATATTTTATATCATAGTACTCAAAGTATTTGACATGTCTCTTATGCATCAGATAAAGAATGTTATCAACATACTGAAATATTTTTTTTTACATAAATATGTATAATAAAAGCAAATAATATGTAGCAGATGGATAATCTACCGCAACAAATGACCCATCTGTCTCATCAGATGGGACATCTGGTGCACTTATCTTTGTACTTATTAAGAGATTACCCAGCTACTGCAAGTTATGCAACAAATAAGTAATTTGCTGCAACAGATCATCCATCTATTACACTTATTTTATACTTGTAATAGATTGCCCCAGCTACTGTATGTTATGCAGTAGATGGACAATCCGTTGCAACAGATACCTCATCTGTTGCAACAAGTATGTAAAATATTGCAACGTATGATAAAAATAGACAAGTATCAAAGCCCTAAAAATTAATATGAATGTTACAAAACTTACACCGTCCACCCACCAAACATCCATACTAGTCATGTTTTTGAATTTTTACGCCAAATTTATGCATTGAGTAGACTTCTGGGGCCTTTTTTTATTTCATCATTTTGTTCAACTTAATCTTCTTTTGGAACTCATAATCTTGTAAAGATTCATTTTTCAGCTCATGTTGCTCTCTTGTTGTCTTTGTATATTGCTAAACAGTGCAAGAAAGAGGAGTTTCAATTTTTTTTTTTGATATTCGATAATACCTTGAAAGTTGTTGTTTTTTCTCCTCTTAACATCTAACGAAGTAAATAGATCTGAAATCCTCTTTAATTTAACTACACCCTTCTTAGATATGCAACAGTCAGTGCATTAAGAGAATTAGTCACTCCATCATGTTTTTTCTTTTACTCTTGCGATTGGCATACAAAACATAAGCTAGGAGAGGCAACAACTCCAATTGATTGTCTACCCATTTTGTGTGAGAAATTTGTAGTATGCCTACATAACGGGGATATATCAACTACCAAAATTAGTAAAATTAGTATAATCATAATCATGATCGCTTTTTATTTCAAAAACTGCAAGAGGAGCATCAACCAGCTTATCAACACCACCAACTCCAATAGCAGCACCATCACTACTCCCATTACCAACAACAACTCTATCATCTTCACCATCACCGACAATAACTTCATCAACACCACCATTACTAACAACAGTACCATAACCACCACCAACACCACCAGTAGTGCTATCAACAACACCAGCAGAAACATCATTAACAACATCACCAAGAATAAGCTTACCCTCCCCAAGTACTTTTCTATTAATGGTTGTTGCTCTAATCATTTTTTTTTGTTTTATCAATTACCTTAGGGTCCAATAAAATTTGCACAGACCATACAACAACAATAACAACAACAACAATAACAAACCCGGTGTATTTTCATATAGTGGGATCTGGGGAGGGTAGAATATACGTAGTCCATACCACTACTTTTAAGGAAGTAGAGAAAAATTTGCACAGATTGTAAAGTAACAAAAAATGACATCTTCAACTCTCAATTAGTCGGAACTGGTCACGAATACACAATCTAAAATAAATAAGTACACATACTAAAATGGTGATCAAATTATTATAATTAATAATTAATTAAATTTAGACTTACTGCTTCCTCGGGAGGAGAGGGGGGAAGGAAGGGTGAAAGGATCAAAATTTTTTACTTTTTTTTTTATTTTTGGCCAACAACCATCTTAGAATTCTTAGACATAAAACTTCTTCTTGGGACTTCTGCTTCTGATTGAGATATTGCTTGTACAGCAAGCTCATCTAGTACAATGATTTTGTCCAATAGATGACATATCTGTTGCAACAAATGAGTCATCTATTAAAAAAAAAAACAATAGCAAGAACACAACAATATCACCATTTATCAATACACCATATTTACCTATAAAACAACACCAATAAGACCAATATTTATCAATACACCACCACCAACAACAACAACACAAACAAATCAATACCGCAAACACTAACACACACCAACAACACCAATATTTACTAATAAATGAATACCAACAACATCAACATTTATCAATATTTACAAATATACTAATACAAACAAAACCAACAACACCAACAATCAACTTAACCAACAGAAACATTTACCAACATTTAATAATACCCCAACAACAACAACACACCCAACAACATCAACAAACAAAAACAACAACAAAGTCCAAAAAAATGCAACAAACACCAACGAATCAATTGTTGTTTAAGTAATTGTTCACTTAAATCAACAAAACCAACAGTTGTTGAATTTGGCCATAACAAATTTCTTCAAAAAAATTTAAAATTCAAGTTTCACTATCTTTACAATAATGTTCAAGAACAAGAACTACAACAATAATAAATAAAATCATATTTAACTCAGAAAAGGTACCACGTTTACATCAATCACCATATTAAGAGAAGAAATACAATAAATTAGAATTTTCTTGAGTTTTCATTTCATTTTTAAGAGAAATATATTAAAATGGTTCACCTATACTAGATGAGAAAGTTAACTCAAGTTCCTTTTTTTCTTCATAACTAAAAAGTCCTAATTAAAAAAAAAGTCTTTACCTGTGAAAAGAGAGAAATTGACAGTTGAAAGTCGAAAAGAAATGATAAAGAACTTGAAGCTATTATCGCCGGAGAATGTTGTTACATCAATCAGTTAAGGATGATTTGCAGTAGTTGTTGGATGATTGAGAGAGAGAGGTGAGACGTTTGAGAGGAGAGACTAGGAGAGTTGTGATTTTTGAAAACTGACTTTACTTTTTTGTTTTTATCAAAAATAGTTGTGGATTGTTTTGTATTTTTAAAAAGATTAAGAAGTTTTAAAAATGTTAATTGAGTCCCCAATTAACTTAAACTAATTTTAGTTGTCTTTGACATTTAAACTTGGTCAAGAGTCACCAAAAACTAAAACAAGACTTGGAGACACCTTTTGTTTAATTTTATTGTCAAACCATACTCCCTTCGATTATATTTTACATTAGTTCATGTTAAGACTTGATTATCTTCTTTAAGAAAATTACTATTTTAAAAGGTAGTTACGTGGCGAGGTCGAGGCAAAGAATAGTAAAAAAATGCATTGAACCATTGTAGGAAGGTGAAAGTATCAAAAGATGAATGACTCAAAATTTTAAGTGATTATTTAAGCGTTGGGGCGTTCGCCTAAGCAAGCCCAAAAAACTTGACAAAGTAAAATGATTTTTTTCTATTAAATCTCTAATTTAAACTTACTACTAAAATATATGATTGATAAACACTTAAATATTCAAACCAAAAGTAAAAAAAAAAAACTTAAAAGTCATACTTTTAAATGTATTTGTCGTGGACGTCAATGACGTCTACTAAAAGAAGATATTGCATACACACTTTCCTCTTCCTAGTTCCTTTTGACTAGGTTTTAAGTTATTTACTTTTTATTTTTCTATTTTAAAATAGAATATATGGTAAATGGATGCATAAATAATTGATTGAGTAACAAGAAGATGGGATTGATTAGTCATGTACTATTTTTTATACAGACTTGTGTTTTTTAGGAAATATAGTAGTTTTGTATATGAAAAGTTGACCTTATATATTAGTTGTATTATGTGGCTTTGGTTAATTTTTTTTTGAAGTAGTTTTAAATATATCTTCCACTTTTTTTTTTTTTATAATTTTGATGTAGTTTCACTTTTTTGGGTGATTTATCTTTTAAAAATATTTATTTTTAATTATATTATTTTATAAAATATTAAAAATAATTTGTGGATCTTACGTCTCATGTCGCACACGATAAAACGCTTCGTCCCACGCCTCCGTCCTTAAAAATACTTAAGAAAACTTTAATTGTATGGATATACTAAACTAAGCTTATAATGATGCATGAGACTTTAAATTTGATTACTACTAATTTATATAGTTATTTAATATAAGGGCAGAAAGGAAAAATTAATAATAAAATTACATTAATTATCTAGAAAAATCATTGAACTTTGCTTTCTATCAAAAATACCACTCAACTTAAGATTTTTATTTTTTAAAATCACTCAATAAAAATGACATGACAAAATAAATAAATTTTTATGTCATCTAAACATAGACTCCACATTAATAAAATCTACAACGATAACAATAACATACCCAGTGTATTCCTACATAGTGGGGTTTAGGGAGGGTAGAGTGTACGCAGATCATACTACTACTTATTTTCGATAGACCCCCAACTAAAGACCGATAACAATATAAAAACCCAAAACATAGATGCATATAAACTTGTACAGTATGCAAAATAAACTAACACCGTTAGCCACAAGATAATACTACAACCACAAGATAATACTAAAACTATTTATCTAAAACCATAGATATCACTCAACACCACGAACAAGACTTCAGACACAAATAAAGAATGCTCCCCTACTGTTGCCGACACACTCCTACCCCCAACCCTCTACCCTAATTCGTGTCCTCCATACCTTCTTATCAAGGTCATGTCATCCGTAAGCTGTAACTACTCCTTATCATGCTTAATCACCTCCCTCTAATATTTATTCAGCCTACCTCTACCCCGCCTAAAACTATTTATAGCCAGTGTCTCACACCTCCATACTAGAGCATCAGATCCCCTCCTCATCACGTGTCCGAACCAACGTAACCTCACTTCTCGCATCCTGTCCTCCACCAAAGCCACTCACTCCCACATTCTCCCGAATAATCTCATTCCTCATCTTATATTTCCTAGTATAGCCACATATTTATTGCAACATTCTCATCTCCGCCACCTTTAACTTTTGGATGTGGGAGTTCTTAACTGGTCATCACTCCCTCCATACAACATAATCGGTTGGACTGACACTCTGTAGAACTTACCTTTAAACTTAGGGGGCATCTTCTTATCATGTAAAACTCTCGAAACGAGCCTCCATTTCAACCACCCTGCCCCAATACGATGCGTAACATCCTCGTCAATCTCACCATTGCCTTGAATCATATACCCTAGATACTTGAAACTTTCCCTCTTTTGAAAGGCTTGAGAGTCCATCTTCACAACCACCTCAGCCTCCTACGACACATCACTAAACTTACACTCCAAGTACTCCATCTTGGTCCTGCTCAACCAAAATCCTTTAGACTCAAGGGTCTATCTCCAAATCTCCAACTTATCATTAACTCCCCCTCTCCCCTCGAGTCTCGTCAATCAGTCCCACATCATCAAGAAATAACATACACCAAGGCACCTCACCTTGAATATGTCACGTCAAAACATCCATGACCAAGGCAAATAAAAAGTGGCTAAGAGTTGATCTTTGGTGCGACCTTATCAAAACCAAAAAGTGCTTTGAATCTCCACCTACCATTCTCACACGAGTCTTCGCGCCATCATACATGTCTTGAATCAACCTAGTGTACGCCACAGGCACCCCTCTAGCCTCCAAGCACCTCCACAGAATCTCCATAGGAACTCTGTCATATGTCTTATCAAGATCACTAAACACCATGTGCAAGTCCTTCTTTCTTACCTGCAACTGCTCCAATAATTTCCTCAAAAGGTGAATGGCCTCGGTTCGAGCGACCTGGCATAAAATCGAACTGATTTTCAAACGTAGTCACAATCCTTCTCAGCCTTAACTCTACCACCCTTTCCCAAACCTTCATAGTATGACTCAACAAATTAATACCTCTATAGTTGTTGCAACTCTGGATGTCTCCATTGTTCTTATATAATGGAATTATCGTACTCTACCTCCACACTTCAAGCATCTTTACCGCCCTAAAAATGATGTTAAACAACCTTGCCAACCACTCCAAACCTACCCCGCTAGTGCTCTTCCAAAAATCCATTAGAATCTTGTCTGGCCCCGTCGCCCTACCCCGACGCATCCTGCGAATAGCCCCCTCAACCTTGATCCTTCTATAATAACCATAATCACGACACTACTCAGGTTTCTCCAAGTCCCCAATACAAAACCTTTGTCCCTCTCTCCATTTAAGAGTTTACGAAAATAGGACTGCCACCTCTTCCTAATGAGCATATCTTCAACCAACAGTATACCATCCCCTCCCTTGATGCACTTCACTTGGTCAAGGTCACGAGCTCTCCGCTTCCTGCCTTGGCAAGCCTATACAACTTCTTATCCTCGCCTTTCTTCTCTAAAGTTGTATACAATCTCTCAAAAGCTGTTGTAAACTTGTCAACTAGGCAGGGTTGGGCCGTTTCGGCTTGGTTTGCCCAACTTATTTAGTCTACCCAGCTTGGTTTGACTCGATCTGATAGGCCATCGGGCAATTGGACCTCCAATCTTGGGCTGGACCATCTAGGATGGCCATCTCGGTGGACCTTCCCAGTTACAAAATGGACCTGGCCCACCAGTGACCTGGCCCGATAATTAAAAAAAATTATTGGAGCCGTTTGGATTTTGGTTCAAAATGGACCGCTGGCCCAACAACTATAATGCCATTTGAGGTCCAATGACCATTTGACAAAACTTCCTTATTTTTTCTTAAAAAATAAATTTAATTCAAAAAAATTTCTATAAATACCCCAAATTTAAATCATTTTTCACACAATCTTATTCTCTCATTCTCTCAATCTCTCTCAAATATTCTAATTATCTCTTAAAGTGCTCAATTTTATTTTTTAATTTTGCAATAACAAATATCAAGTGAAAGTTTTCTAAAGTCGAAACTTTTAGATATTTTTAAAATTTGGTATTGTCGTTCCGTCTCTTACTTTAAATTTTTAATTAGTATATTAATTGTTGAATATTTATCTTTAGTATTTTTATGTATTTTGAATACTTATTAGTTTAATTTATAATATGGATAAATTAAGAAACCTCGGTTAAAATGTCAAAAAATTTTATCCCGAAAGTGGTAGTAGTAGTAAAAAATAAATTGGTGGCAGTTCCGGCAGAGGTAGTTCAAGTATTAGATATACCCGTGTGCCTCCAGTACTAATTAGTCAATCTTTTGAGGATGAAATAGGTGTAGGCGCTCACGGTATGAATTATTTAGAAGCTCTGAAAAATTATGGTATAGAAGAAGAGAATGAAGTAGACACGGTTAATTTAGATGTATTTGATGAAAATATTCGCGAGACACCCGAAGTTGAAAATGTTAATGCTACATTCGAATCGGTTAATCTTCCTCTCTGTCCTCTCCGTGCCCCTGCAAGATCTCGTAGAAGAACTAGTATTGAATGAGAATTTTTTTCAGAAATAGAAGGAAAAAGTAAGGTGCAATGCAATATTTATAAAATTATATATGAGCATAAATTCGGAGACAATAAAGGGGGTACAGGTTCGTTGATGAGACATTTAAGAGATAGAAATGCAAGAGCGTTAAGTATTGCACAAGGTAGTGAGGCTGTTGGTGGGCCTGCACAAACTAGACTGAACCCAACAACCGGTCAATTAGTTAAGAATTATAATAAAATAAAGGATCGAAAAGAAATAGCGAAAATGATAGTTGTGGGTCGTCTGCCTTTCACTTTTGCTTCTTTGGATGCTTTTACTCATTATATTCAAGTAATTTATAATCTTATGTTTACAAGTATTCCTAAAAATACTTATCGAGCCAATATTTTAAACTCCATACACAATATATTTATTATTTATCTGTGTTATTAAAAAGTATTCCATGTAGAATTGCTCTAACTTCTGATCTTGATCGTCCTATTAACAAAAATGATATTTAACATTACAAAAAATAGGTCTAATTGGAAGGGTTTATTTGTGAGGATTATTTTTAACCCCTGCAAAATTATGTTAAATATGAGGTTAAAAATGTGCCACTAAAAATTATATATTTGTGGGGGTTTTAACCCCCGTTATCCATCTAAAAATAGTAGCGCCAAATGATTTCCCCTTTTTTGCCCCTAAAACATTTCTCTCTCTCATTTTTCCGAGAGAGAGTGGGAGGTACTCTCCGTCGGCCATTGATTACTCAGTGGGAGGTACACTGGCCATTGATTAGCCAGTTGATAGGAACTCCGGCCATTGCTACATAAGCTTCCGATCGGCCATTGCCTTCCTAGCTCCAGGTACTTGTTTTTAAATCTTAGTGTTTGTTTCACTAGCGGTGCCGCCGTGGAAAGTCATCTCCGGAAGGATTTTCTGGTGATGATATCCATCCCACTTGAAGCTCCAAGGTAATTCATTTTTCTATGTTTGAACCGACCCTATAACGAAGATTTGGGTCCTCCAAAGTTCAGTCAGTGAAGACCACCACTTTTCGGTCAATCTTCGACGCCTCTGTTAGCACTAACACCTCCATGCCACTGTCCACGGCACTTGTCGGTAGTTGGACAAAAGTAGTGTGACTCGGTGAAAGATCACTATGAACGATGTCACTGCACCTTTTCATTTTATGTCGTTCTCTTTATGCTTTAACTTGAAAGGATGGTGCAAATAAGAATGCTATGTACTCTAGTTCTAGCATCTCAGGTTATTTTTGATTGAGTATGAATACCTGACCAAATATGTTCAAGGATTATGTGTTGTTCAATATTATGACACTTTTTGGCTTCTCTATTGCTGATTTAACAATTGTGATGATTTGCTATAAAATAATTGTGGTTTTCAGAATGAAGTCTGACCTAAAACCTTTCATGAAGCAGTGTGTTTGCTCTATATTAGGAAAATAGTTGGTTGAACCAGTGGTTAGATTTGAGCCAAGGATCTATTGGAAACAACTCTCTACCTTACAAGGTAGGGGTAAGGTCTTGTGCACACTACCCTCTCGGTATCTTGTTGAGGAGTAAGGTCTCATACATACTACCCTTTCGATATCTTCTTGTTGAAAAAATGATTAGATTTGCCTGAACTGAACCTTTGGTAGCTGCGGAATGGCTTCAAGAAGTTAATTTGGAGTGCCATCCATAGAAGATATTGTTGGCATCTACTTGTACTGCCTTATTCAACATTGTTATTTACTTTGTGATTCAATTAAGGTGATTTTTATGCCCAGAAGCTTATTTTGTTGGGATTCTCAAACATGTTGTTGGGTGCGTGTTGGATCCGTCAAAAGATTAATGGTTTTTGAGAAACCGATACAGGTTTAGTGACATTTTTGAGAGTCCGAGCAACATAGTTGGAACAACCTTTGAGTTTCACCTGTTAGCATACACGGACCTAACAACACACACTCGTTGGGGTCATCGCAACATACTGTATTCATATAACAGTATTGATAGGTCTTTGGTATTTGATTTGGATTTAGGCTCAAGTATCCACATAATAATCTAATGGTTTCTTTTCCCGGACTAATGGAAGAGTAGATTAAGCTAATTTTCACATTTGTCCAGATCAGAATAGTTCAAAATCTTGCTCAAGTCAACACCAATCGAGACCCATATTGAGTCAAATTTCTACTGATTTCTACTCAACCAATTTTGTGCTGATTTCCCCAAATTTCCCTCCTACTCCTCCATAATTCATAGCCTCCAAATTGCAATTCTCTGCCGTCTTTCTCTCATTTTCTAATTCTCACCAGAAGACATAAACTACAAACTTAGCATTTTTCTTACACGGATTTAGTTTAAAATTTGTGTCTGTGTGTATTAAGTTAAACTAAAGTTGAAGATTTCATGTAAAGGTTTGAGCTACATCTGCAAATGATCAATTCAATTTTTGGTGAATTAAACATATTTATAGATTCTCCTTCGTTATTTCAATGAGTGAAAGGTGAAAAACACACGTAAAGAATCCCGAGTTTCAGTAAATGGATACAGAAATGGATGAATGAGAATAGTTAATAGGTAAGTATTAATTTGTGATGGAGGGATTCTGCTAATTTGATCAATGAGAAAGGATGAGAGTTGCTGAATTGAAGACTAACATATCTGTGAAGAGCAGGTCTTTTCGTCCTACTTCTACACCCCAACGGTACTTACCACTATTACTTTCTCGATATCCATCTTCTTAATTACTTACTCATCTTTCTAATCATTTTGTATGTGGATATTCTCGAAGAATCTCACCTCACTTATTGCGTTTGTTTGTAACAAGGTCCATATATTAAAGATTTGAACATCACCAACATTAATATCATCAAATAGTAGTACAAGATACAAAGGGTTTAACTTTAAGATTTAGTCCTCAATTTATTCTACTGCTGTAGTAAATTTAATATTTTGTTGAAATTTTGCTAGTTTTTTCACACACCCACTTACCTTATTGTTAAAATATTGATCAGTTGAATTGAACCGATTGACCAAAGACTGCATTCTATTCCGCCATGCTGATTGTTTTCTTGTTTAAACATAGTATGGTGTTAAAGGTGTGGGGACCGCTATAGCAATAGCTATTTCATTAATTTTCATCCTCAGAGGTCCCTTAGCAACTTCAGCTGAGGCATGTCATATAATTATTAGCTAGCTGTTACACTATGATATACACCTTACCATCACACAGAACTTTCTTCCAACATATTCAGAAGATTGTAAGCCACTTGCTACATTAAATCTTAGAGCAGAACACATACAATATTGTAGCTTAGTTTATGTTCTGTTGCCTCTTAAGCAGGGCCCGAGTTAGGGGGTCCATCGAAATTATTCTGTATATACAAAGTCTACATTGTTTTTCTGATGTATATATAGTAGATGTGAATCTCCTGAAAGTTCTTCTTGTATTTACTTCGTTATATTTTATTTGAAAATTCTGGCTCTGCCACTGCTCTCAAGCTTTGGCATGGCCTTTTGTCCGTTCCTACAGATCTTTTACATCCTTGTGATCTGCCAGAATATAGATAACTTTCAAATTCCAAATATTTCGGTTTTTTATTCTTGACATGTAAGCTGATTGTCTTCTTCTTTCTTATTAGGACAGTGTATGCGTTATTTCATAACTTCTCTTACAACTTTTCACTATTATCAAATTTTCTGTTGCAGGCTGATTTTTGATGTTTCTAGTGATGTTGAAGTAGGAGCGGCCAGTTTTGCTCTTCAAAAGGTATGAATAATGTAGCACCTAAATTTTCTGTGTTCTTCTATCTTTGATATATTGATCCCTTCGTAAGTTATTGAACGACTCAAGCTATCTAAAGCAGTATTCATGCCAGTGAATGGTTTAGTCTACATGTAGCTTAAAAATCACTATCAAAGCTATTTTAATATATTGTAGGAGGTCGTGCGCGTTATATTTGAGTTAGTTATCTTGATTGTTATGGACAAGTACTATAGTTATCTTTTAGGTGATCTGTCTTGTTTTATGTCAGTTAATCCCACTATAGTTCTCCACCTTATATACAATGAAAATGTAACGAATGAATGTTTACTAGAGTACTAATGTGGTTGGTTGGGTGGGAACTCTACTACCCAAATCTATCGCACCAAGCCTTTGGCTGGGTGTGTATATTTTGTGTGGCAGAAGTGGAATAATAGGGTGTCATGCTAAGGATTATACTGTAATGCCCCGAGAGTACACTCTGGGTGTCACATGATACTTACGACCCCAAAGGACCACAAGCTAACCCATGACTGGTACCTGCTATGAGCATTGATTATAATAATGGAACATATCTGCTGAAGAAATTTGAAAATGCCATACGGTTCTCAGAATACTAAAATAATAACTGAGTATAACTGGTAATAACATTTGAAAACTGAATAACTGACAATGCTAGTCTGAAAGCCTCTAACTATCTAAATATGGAGTAAATGGGACAAACCCCCAACTAACTCTGACTGAAATAACTACTGAACTATTGGAATACTAAAATAGATAAACTCTATCCTCAAAATATGAGGACTCACAACTATAACTGCTGCTGATAGCCTGATCTGCTAAGTACGGTCAGGAACCTGACCGTCCGAACCTATGATATGAGGCATCATAGCGCAAAAGAGAGAGTATGCATCGGTATGTGGAATGTACTGGTATACTAAGTGAGGTAAGGCTGATATACATGGGTTCATATGCATGAGATGATAACTGACTGAATGAACATCATGAAGTAACTGAATAAGAGTACATGCAAAACTATAATTACTGAACATGCAATACTGCGCATATAGGTAAACATCGTGTATCTGAGCTTATACTAAAACTGAGTACTAATTTCTGATGGTTGAGTAACTGATAATTGATAGCCATGGTTCAGTAGAACTGACTGAGTTCTTTATTGAATACTAAGACTGAAACTGTAATTGTGGGAGTATTCATCTAACCGACATACCCAATATAGACTGGTTTGGGGTCCAACCTATGACCCCAGTTGGAAGGGTGTTAGCACCTTGCCACGGGTTACTAACAATGTTATGTCAACTCTAATCTGGCAGGAAAACCATGAAATATATATGATTGCATCAACCCTAGTCTGGCATGAAGACAAGTTACCCTACGTTGGCTACGTAGTTCTGTAACTCATGGATTGCTACTAAGGACCAAGCCCTAACTGGCAGGAATGCCCCCAACCCTAAGTTCGCTCGGTGCTGAATCGTACTCCTAATTGAAAGACACTGATCACTACACTGTACTAAGTTTGACTGGACTGACCCTGATTGTGTTGACTGACTGAACTGGTCTGAGTTCACTGAGTTCTGTTAACTGAGTGAGTCCTACTGATCTTGACCTTTTACTGAGACTATTCTATAACTACTGCAACTAAGTAAACAACTAAATTTCAGGTAACAAATACCCCCAGGACTCGATAGCATAATGGAGAAACTCATATTAGAACTTTAGCAACACAAAAATAGGTTACTATGCATAATTTACTCATATGGACATTTTATCAAACACTAGGGGAGCATGATTGCTATACATGATGACTAACCAGATAGAGTATCATAACTACAACATGCAACTAGCAAATTCAAGGGTTTTGACATGAGAGATTCATAATCTAACACACATGCTAACTTAATTTCATGGAACTCATAAAAGATCTTAACTTGAAACCCATACAACAACACAAACATGAACATAATTTAATTCATAACATGGGAATCATAATTCAAGTTTTGAAAAGGGTTCTTAAACTCCAAGGGCGGAAGGAAACCCAAGGATAAACACCTAACATATACTTGAGTGACGAAATTAGTGAAGATTGTTGGGTATTTCTTGAAACTTGATCTTGAGCTTGATGAACTAGGGTTTATTTTTTGAGAGGATTTTGATAATGAGTGAATGTATTTTGTCTATTGAGGGTCTGAATTTCGTGATATGGGGGTCTAATGTGGGAAGAAAATGACTTAATTACCCCCACAAACCCGTAACTTAATACAAAATCTCTGCCCAGCGATGCAATGACCGATGCGCCGCATCAATGATGTAGATGCGATTGCCGACGTGCCGCATCGATGCTGTCGACGTGATAGCCAACGCGATGCGTCAAGATCGCATTGGTTTGCTGTTTTGGTCATCTAAACGTGACTCTAACAATGTCCAAGAAATTTGAAACTCACCCAAGATGACCTATTGACATCCCTGATCATGAATCAACTTAAAAATTGATATTCTAAGGTCGTAAGGATAAAAAATAAGATCATCCAATTACAAAGGTTAAAAATGCTTCTAAGTCTTAACACTCAGTTGAATTTTTTTTAAGTCTGAGACCCCTTATTACAAGCTTTATGAGACTGAATTAAACTAGAGCTTTTGTGGGGTCTTACAGATACAAGGAGAGTACAACTACTAACAAGGGAGATAGGTAATATCACAGTATGTTGTCAAACACAACGAAAATTGAGACCACCTGAACTATTCATCCCCCAAACTATACAAACGAGACATAATAGAGAGAACTCATTACAGCAAAATGAGAAATGTAATAAGAGGCGCACAACTACAGAGTTATATCAAAGGTAATAAGAAACAGAAGCTTATGAATCAAATAGAATGCTAATATCAAAGTTAAAAAGAAAAGAAAAAGAATAAAAGGTGCTAAGCTAGTCACTGTCACGTGCTGTCAGCACTCCTGGGAGCACCAGTGGTTGATTTGAATTTTGAAAAGTCGACTAGGTCCCCGGATAATTTGTCTTATGGTTTTGATGGCTTTCCAGATGGCATATACGAAGGAGTGGAAACTAGATAAGAAGAACCATTATTTGTCATAGAGAACCCAGACGTTCCTTGGGCTAGGAACTAAGTATTTTGTTGTTGAGGGTTACCATAATCATAACTGACCATTTGGTTAACATACATTTGTTGGGAATACATATAAGCCATATGACCAGAAGGCATTTGTTGTGGATATAAACCCGTTGGCTGTTCACGTTGGAATTGTTGAGGATGCAAGCCTTCCATCTGATTGCTTTGCATGGTCTAATTATTCATCATAGCAGGTTGTCCAGTAGTATTTGGCTGATATATGTCGTGGAGGTATGTACCGCCCACTAGTTGTTGGGCATTTGCTGCAACCAGCTGATTATTTTGCATTGACATAGCATGTGGACTTCCAGGCATCACCTGATTATTAAGCATAGGCTGAGCACTATACTACTTTTATGCTCACAAGTCAAATATTAACTATTAAATTTCAAATCATGTAACCCAAATACAACTGCTATGAATCAATTTTACATATGAGCCAAAAATTGGGTTTAATAGGAAGATTATGATGATATTGTCTGAAGAACCGGTTTTCTATTTTGGTTAAACTCAAATATCGATGATGTTTTTAGTTGTACGCAGATATAAATATTTTATAACAAGGACTGAAAATTTATCTGATTGATTTTTATACTTTACATTTTTATGTAGCCAAGTGATGCGGCTAGTTGACCTATTTTGTCCATGGATGCAAAGAGACCATATGATGATAGTAATCCTAATGACGGCCATTGATTTCGTTACAGATTGTCTTGGATATTCAATTAAGATGATGTAACAGTGTGGTTGGAGCGAATCTTAAAATATTGAAGGTCTTGTGTTTAAATTTGATTTTGGAGTTCGAAGATACTAGTTTATGTTGAAAATTTGGAGTTTGAAGATGCTAATGTTGAAAATTTAATTTTGAAGTTTAATGTTCAATGCATTTTTGAAATGCTTGTCACTTACAATGTCTAATTAGTCATATTGTGTTAATATATGAATTGAATCAATATTGGATTGTAGATTATGTCTAAAGGAACAATTAAATTTCAGCTAAAATTAGAATTTATAATTTGTTATTGAAAATTGATGGGTCCCACTAAATTTTAAAAAAAAGTTCGGAGGTTTTAAACCGCCTCAATTTGTAAATAAAAATTTATTATAAAAGAATTAAATTTAGAGTAACGGAGGTCAACCGTCGCAAAATAATCTCCACAAATCAAATATGACGATCGAAAAAAATTGTCGCAAATTGTTTGTGACGGTTCGTATTGTGGGGGTTTTGGGAACCGCCGAAATCGCAATTTGCGGGGGTTTAAAACCCCACAAACCTTAAAATTAACCCCCGCAATTTCACCCTCTTTTTGTAATGAACAATTACTTGTCACTTGATAGATAGTAATTTTGTTATGCAAAAACGCATTCTAGCATTTTTGTATGATGAAGATCATAGACACATTGAAAGATTTATTTCTGAATCTATTTCTAAAGTAGCAAAATATTATGGTATTAAAAGAAAAGTTATATGTATAGCTTTTGATAATGCATCTAACAACAATGCTGCTGATGAGTTGCTAAAAGTTGAACTTTCTCCGCCGTTATCCAAAATATTTCATGTTAAATGTACTTGTCATATATATAATTTAATCGTAAGAGATGGTCCTAATTTTTTTGAGCTTTCTATTGAAAAAGTCAGGCTTGATGTTAACTTTATTCAATGAAATAATCAAAAAGCTTGAGTGAGAGAATTTAAAACCAAATGTGAACATAATGGACTTAGACCGATATTTATGCCTGAAGAATGTGATACTAGATGGAATGCTACTTATACTTATTTAAAAACTTGTCTTGCTTATAAAGTTCCTATTATAATGACTTTTAATCATTATTCTGGTTCTTTTTCTGACTGTATGCTACATGATTCTGATTGGGCTGCAATTGATGATCTTGTTTAATTTTTGGAAAAGTTTATATAGCTACGATTGAATTCTCTTGTGCTTATTATCCTACTGTTTGTAATATTTTAGCTTATTTAGCCGACATTTCTTGTTTGCTTAACGAATATAAGAATAAACAAGGTTACAAAGAAGTTATTACTACTATGATTGCTAAATTTTAAAAATATCTTTATCTGTTTTCCTCAATTTATTTGATTAGTGCTACAATAAATCCATGTATGAAATATAATACTATGTCTGAATTTAGTTCTATTATTTATAATGATTTAGAGATACAGCCTGAAAAAGAACCTTCTTTGTTTACGGCTATGAATGATGCGAACAATTACATGCAAGCATTATATAACCATTATACCGATTTACTTGATGAAGCCGTACCGACAAATATCACTCCAACTGTCGTTCCTCAAACTCGATCCCCAGGAGTCACCATCTTCTAAAAGGCAGACACATAGTAGTTATCCTGATTACTTTTTTGATTTAAATGTTTGGAACAGGGTGCAACCTTCATCACACAAAACAAATTCTCAAGAAGAGCTTAAGTATTTTCCTTGACAGCCGATAGAGGATCGTAGAGCAAGGATCTGCGCACTGAATTATTGGAAGAATAATGAAAGACAATATCCAGTGCTTTCAAGAATAGCTAGAGATATATTGAATTTTCCAATGTCAACTGCTGCATTGGAGCACGCTTTTAGTCACGACGACAAAAGCTTGGAGACAACTGACACTCCTTGGGAAGCAATGCTATGAATGTTCTAGTTTGCCTTAGAGATTGAATTAGAGCGGAACAAAGAAATCAAGGAATGGAGGATGAGCCGAAATACGAACAAAATCTTGAAGAAATTATGACTTCAAGAGAGAACTCAACACAATCAAGTCCAATGCATGATTTAGCCTTTGCCCTCGATGATTTTGAGTTTTCTATGGCAGTTCCCGTTAATATTACCATGCATGAGTTGAAAAAAATGATGCAAAATTTGTAGATTTTTCATTCATGTAAATTATAAGTTTTGGATCATTTTGCAATCAATAAATACAATACTCATTCACTCCTTACTTATTTTTTTAATTTAAATTGAATGTCTAGTTTGAATTAAATACTTTTAATATATTACTAATTTACTATCAAACTTTACACTAAGTGTTAAACATAACAAACATATATACATATAATTAAAAAATAAAAATATATTAGCAAATATTACTTAGACAAATAGTATTGACATATAAAAATACTATAAGTTTATCTTTTAAGTGTTGTATGTAAAATGGTAAATTTTTGAATGTATGTTCAAAAACTTCAAGTATCATTATATTAAGTAGTATATATTGTAATATTGTATGTATATATGCGTGTATATTTTTTAAAGTACTATAACATGTAATGTATATAGCTTTCAACTTTCAAGTGGTATTTTAAGTAGTATATATTCTACATAGATGTGTATATTTTTTCTATAGTATTATATATATAGTGTATATATGTAGTATATATATTGTTTCAAATAGTATTTTAAGTAGTGTTTATATATATATACATACATATATATCTATATATATATTATATTGTATGTATATATGTATATATATTTTCTATAAACTCTATAGTAGTATATATTTAATGTATATATGTGTACATGTTTTATAAAGTAGTATATGTATAGTGTATATTTGTTGTATGTATATTGTTTCAAGTAGTATTTTAAGTAGTATATATATTATATTGTACGTAGGGGTGACAATTTCAGCCCATATTTGTAAAAAGAATCTATTTAACCCATATTTAGTGAATTGGATCACTCATATTTCTAATGGGTAAATATGAACTTCAACTCATTTTAAAAGCTCATACAAATATGAACAAAATGGGTAAAATATGGGTACCCATTTAAACACAGAGATCACCCACCTATGCTTAAAGTTCCAGTTTTTTTTTCTTTTCTAGTTTCTTTTCTTCTTCTTGTTTTCTTTCTTTTTTCCTTTGATTTACTTTTTTTCTTTTTCATTTTTTTTTATTTTTTTACTCATTACTTATAATTTCTTTTTTTCTTTCTCATTTTTTCATCTATTTTTTTATTTTTATTTCTTTTTTCTTTGTATTCTTTTTTTTTCCGCTTTTCCTTTTCTCATTCTTATTTCATCATTCGTATTCATTTGAGACCTACATGGGTTAATAAATATAAGCTTCTAATTATCCCATTTAGCCTATATAATTCATAACATCTCTTATCAATTAAATATAATCCATAGTGTCACTCCTTTATTATTATTTTTTTATATCTTTTATTTCTCTTTCTTTTTTTTTTCTTTTTTTTTCTTTCTTTTTTCCTTTAATTGACTATTTTTTTTCTTTCTTTTTTCCTTTAATTGACTATTTTTTTTCTTTCTTTTTTCCTTTAGTTTACTTTTTTTTCTTTTTCATTTTTTTCACTTATTTTTTACTCGTTTCTTACACTTTTTTTCTTTCTTCTTTTTCATCATTTTTTACTTTTTCAATTTTATTTCTTTGCATTCTTTTTTTTTTTTTGTATTTTCGTTTCCCGCTTTTTCATTCTTGATTCGTCATTTTTGTCATTTTTCTTATTTTTTTATATTCTTTTCCTCATCTTTTTTTTGTCATTGCATTTTATATTTTTTTTACTTTAAATTTATTTGTATCATACTATATATTTCAAATAAATTTATTATTTGTATTTGAATAGTTTAGTTGTCAATATGTGCAATTTATCATTTGTATTTATATACAAATAAGTATATGAATTAAAATCAACATGAGCTGTGCTACAGTGGATGGAGCTGCTCCACCCTTAACCAGAGGTCGAGGGTACGACCCTGGTTATGGAGAAAACTCTGTTGGGAGCGCTGCCACCTTAATGGGCCCTGCAACACCCGATCCGAATTAGTCGGGGCTCCAATGCTGACATCGGACACCGAAAACCGGATGAAAAATCAAAAAAAGTATATGAATTAATTGTATTTTTTTTAGACTAAAATATATATGACTGAGGATCCACATAGCCCTCAAACTATAAATGTTGGACGAATATAAATCAATATGCGCTTATGGTATTTTCGTTGTCATAATAAAAAGAAGGAAACCAAAAATAGAAAAAAAAATAGAAAAAGAGGTAGAAGTTAGAAATAGAAGAGAGAAAAAATTGTAAAGAAAGAATTGAAAAAAAAATACAAAAAAAAATCAAAAAGAAAAAATAATGAAAAAGGAAAAAAGGAAAAAGAAAAAAGATGATGGTGAAAATAAATATACTGAGTGGTTACGATATTTTAGTCATCATCCATAATTTGTACTCGACTTAACCATGTTCTTTGAAAATAAAAAAAAATATAAAACATAAAATACAACCAAAAAACAAAAAAATGAGAAAGAAGTAAAAATAAAAAATAGAAAAAAAGGAGACTAAAAAGGAAAAGAAAAAAAAAAAGAAAAAAGAAAGAGAAACAAAGAAATGACAAAAAAATGGCAAAAGAGAAAAAAAAAAATTAGAGGCTACATATAGAAGAGAGATAAAAAAATCTAAAAAGAAAAAACTAAAAAAAAATGAAAAAAAAGTCAAATTGATATGATATAGAAGTTTTAAGTTTTTGACTTAGGATTTAAAGTGGGTTGAAACCATTTTTACCCAATTCATATTTGACCAAATCCATATTTACCCATATTTATATGGGCGGATTGCAATCCAAACCATTTTTGCTCGATCCATACTTAACCCGTCCAAATTCAATCCAATCCGCCTGTTTGCCACCCCTAATTGTACGTATATATGTGTGTATATATTTTCTATAGACTCTAAAGTAGTATATATTTAATGTATACATGTGTATATAGTCTAAAATAGTGTATATATGTAGTATTTATATTGTTTCAAGTAGTATTTTAAGTAGTATATATATTATATTATACGTATATATGTGTATATATTTTCTATAGACTCTAAAGTAGTATATATTTAATGTATACATGCGTATATGTTTTCAAAAATCTAAAGTAGTATAATATGTAATGTATATATGTTGTAAGTTTATTGTATAATGTATTTAAAATGTATATAAGTGTGAATATATAGTATATATTGGAAAAAACATGTAATTTCTAGTTTTAATTTTTTTTTTTTACATTTTGATCGATTTTGACCTGTTAAAATCGGTTTAAAGCTAAGTGGGCCGATCACGGGTTGATTGGCAGATTTTACTGTTGGGCCCGAACCGAACCAACCATTAAGCTTGACCCAGGACCGGACTGACCCAAAATCCGGTAAGAAAAATTGGGCCGATGTCAATTTGAACAGGACCAGCCCGGTTAACAGGGTCAAGCTGTTGTCTTAGCCGCCGTAACCGCTAACTTAGCTTTTCTTCTAGCTACCTTATACTCCTCCTTATTCGTCTACCTCACCTCATCATCTTTGGTCTCAACCAACTTAGCATAAGTCACCTTCCTCTTAACCTCTTCGTTCCACCTCCAGTCCCCTCGATGCTTGCCAGATCGACCTCTCGAGATACCCAACACCTCTCTAGCGGTCTCCTTAATTCAACTGACAGTCGTCTCCCACATACTACCCATATTTCCTCTACTCTCCTAAGACCCTCTATTCTTTAACTTCTCCTCCATCTCCAAAGCACTAGCCAAAGTCAAGCTAGCCCACTCAATCCTGGACCGAGCCTCCACACTCCTCTTCTTTCTTCCCTTATTGATTACCAAGTCCATCACCAATAACCTATATTGAGCCAAGAAATTCTCGCTAGGTATGACTTTACAGTCTTTACATAGCACTCTATCACCCTTCTAAAGGAGCAAAAAGTCTATCTAAGTATTGGCAACTGAACTATGAAAAGTAATAATAAGGTGCTCCTTCTTCTTCGAAAAACTCGAATTTGCTATCCACAACCCAAAAGCCCTAGAAAAATCCAAAAGAGAAGCTCCTCCTTCATTCCTCTCCCCAAAATCGAAATCGCCATACGTATCATCATAACCTCTCGACAAAGACCTAATATGCCCATTAAAATCACCTCTCACAAAAAGCTTCTCAGTGCACGGGACGCCCCTCACTGCCTCATCCAAAACCTCCCAAAATCCCTTCCTTTTCTCCTCGTCCAAACCTACTTACGGAGCATAGGCACTAATAACGTTCATTGTAGACCCTTCAATGATCAACTTAATAGACATCAACCTATCACTGACTCTCTTAACCTTCACCACTTGCTCCCTAAGTTCTTCATCTACTAAGATACCTACCACATTTCTATGTCTCATGCTACCCGAGTACCATAACTTATATCGATCCACATCTCTTGCCTTAGTGCCTATCCATTTAGTTTCCTAGACATACGCTATACTAACCCTCCCCTTTCTAAGAATATTTATCAATTCTATAGACTTACCTTGAAGTGTCCCTATGTTCCAGGACCCAATGCAAGCACCCTTATCTCACCTAGCCCTACTCCCCTTCGCCCCAACCCCGAACTCGAACCTAAACCCGACCCCAGCCCCGATTCCAATCTATGACATGAACCTAATCCACCATCTATCCACCTAGCCACCATTGAAAAGGATATGATAGAAGAAAATGAAGAAAAAAAGGAGACAAAAAACACGATGTACAAAGGGTACGACTAAAAACAGCTAAATAAGCAAACAAAAACCAGCAAGCAGGCTTGACACTTCGAAGCAACAACAAGCACTATACTACCCACCATAGGTATGCTAATAAAGAACAACTACTAAGTTACGGAGAATGAAACCAGTAATCCCATAGGAACAATCAAGAAAACCAGACAAGACAGCAAGATAGAAAAAGAGACAAAAAGCCTATACCAAATAAAGTAGGGAGGAATAAACAAGAGAAGAATGAAACGAGTGCACCTGATATTGGGAGAAGACGCAGTGAAGGACGTTTTCTTGATTGTTTTGTCGAATTCCGATAAATTAGTGCCGAAATTAGTCACCGAAATTTGCTGCCTTTACCCTACTGCTGGTACTGTGTCCCTATAATTGGTCACCGACGAATGTGTTGGTCGCCGGAAAATGAGCTGGTCATCGAAATCTTGATGTCGTCGCTTGAAGTACCGGATCTGGGCTTGTAGTACCTACAAAAAGGTTATAAAGAAAAAGGAACAAAGCTGAAATACTCGCCAGAAACCGATGTCACTCACCGAAAATTGATGTTCGTCCGTGAAACTTCGGCGTTGGCTTGGTGCGTCGACTGTGACACTGGTTCTTCATCGGTGTTTGAGGAGATGGAAGTGGACAGGGGTTGTAACTGTTGGTTTCTCCGGCAGTGGCCGACGTTACGGATATCGGTGAGGATGGTGCTCTACCGACGAGGGTGAGAGTAGTGCAGTCTCACCGGTGAGAAAGTGAGGGTGTCGGCTGGTTTTGTGACTGGTGGGCTGTTCAGGGTGGTCGCTTGTGGTTGGCGGCGGTTGGCGAGTGAGATCCAAGAAGGACGAAAACAAGAGTTCAAGGACGAAAATCTTCCGTGAATTCTTTAAAGAATCATTAAAACTCGAAAATTGAGGAGTCTTCCTTTTCTTCGTTTCATATTAGTCTCTCTGCTTCAAAATTTTGGCACTTTCCCTGCATATGCTTATTCTTTTTTCCTCGATAAAATTTATTCCTTTTAATTTTTATATCAATACATCCTTGAATTGAGTTTTATTCCTTTATACAGGCTGATGATTATTTAGTGTTAATGAGTTTTGTACGCTTTGTTTCATGAATAATTTAGGAGTTAATCTATTCTGTTCAATTTAGTGTTTTTGTTTAATCTATTTCGTTCAATTTAGTGTTTTTGTACGCTTTGTCTCTATTTCAGTGTTTTGAAGTTAAAAATTTAGATTTTTCATCGACATCACTTTTCTTTCTATTCGTCAATAAGTTCTTCCTGTGGTTTAATATTCATTTCTTTGTTTTGAATAACTTCTTGTTGTTGATTTTCATATGCTTAAACTTTTAATAGTATTAGAGTAAATATTCAATACTAAGGACTCATTTGATTATGAATATTATTCATTTTCTTTCAAAAATTTATTTCACTTTATTTGAAACATAGTGTTTGACCATTAAAATTTCTAATACAAGTTGAATTTGAAATTTGAAAAACAGCCAAAATTTTTGTATTCATTTTTTTACTTTTTAATTTAAAATTTTCAAAAAAATATAATTTTTTTATTTTCATAAATAGTCCCATTTAAATTATATTCCATCTTTAAATTATATTTTGTATTTTTAAAAAAATACATTTGAATTCTAAACATTACGTGTAAACAGTATAGTCAAAATACAACTCCATCTCTAACTTTACAAATTTTAAATAATATATATATATATATATATATATATATATATATATATATATATTTTAATTTTCATTGTCAAATGCCTACTATAAGTATTCTTTCTATAGTTTTCATTTCAGAGTTTGGGTCTATATTTCTTTGAAAATTCAAAGGTTTTAGAGCTACATTTTTTATAAATGTCAGCATTGAGGATTCAATAATGGATAACAGGGGAGGATAACGATGTGATCACAAATTTTTTAGTTGAGGAAAATTCAACTAGGGGGCTATTTTACAAGGTGTTAAAGATGATGTAACTGTTTATGAAGAGGAGGAGGAGTTTAATAATCTAGACTATAATTTGTATAATGAAGATAATGATTTTCAGGATGTTTTTGATGATGAATAAGTTTTTATTGATTATCAAGAAATTAAAAAATAGTTCAACATTTGTTGATGATCAATTTATGGATGTAGTGGTATAAAAATAAAAAAGAACAAATTTTTTAATGTGAGGTTCATGTTTAAATGGCATGAAATTTATTTTGCCATGTTTTTTTCTTTAAATAATAAATGTAGTTGAGTGATTTTAAAAATAAAAATCTTAAGTTGAGTAATATATTTGATCGAAAGCAAAGGTCAATGACTTTGCTAGATAATTTTCAATAATTCAATAACCTTTTAAGATATTAACTTAACTATTTTTAGTATAAACACCATGTAATTTGAAGCGGAGAGAGTAAATCTTTTATCTT
Organism: Capsicum annuum; assembly: GCF_002878395.1. Classification (NCBI taxonomy): domain Eukaryota; kingdom Viridiplantae; phylum Streptophyta; class Magnoliopsida; order Solanales; family Solanaceae; genus Capsicum; species Capsicum annuum. The sequence continues at coordinate 61,539,583 of NC_061113.1, read as the reverse complement.
TTAAGAGAATTCAACATAAGTCATATTCCTCCTTTTTAATTTGATTGTCTTATTTTGACATAATACGAAATTTAATAAAGTAAAGTATATTTTTGAATCTTGTAATTTTAATAAAAGATATGTAGAATGTACATATAAATTGTCTTTAATCATGTGAGTTTTAATCATGATACGTATAAAATTAAAATTAAGGAATTATAATAAAGGAAAATAAATATTCTTCTTAGACAAAATTTTTAAAAGAAAATGAAACGATAAACTTAACCTGTCCGTAAGTTATAAATTTCCACAAGAGGGGTGCCAATTGTCTCCCCTTAAATAAGCGAAACTTTGCCGTATTGGTGAAGAATCCAATCACACAAAAATGAAGGATACATAGTCCTTTAGCCTTTCATTGTTTTTTTTTTTCTTTCGAAAATCTAATATGTTAAAACTCTATTCTTTTAATATGTGCCTAGTTTCTGAAATATTATATTCTATATGGAACTGAGTCTTTGTCATAGTTCAATTGGTGTGGAAAATTCGAGAGTTAATGAGACTTAATTTCTGTGACCTCTGTTTTTTGCTAATATAATAGGTGGTGGTAAAATTGACTTTTGTATAGGCATGTATTTTTTCTTATTGAAGATATTTTGTTAGCTTTTTTGTTTAGCGGAAACTTTCTATTTTCCAGTAAACTAAATTTAAAATGCATGCGTAATGATAGCACATATATTTTTAAAGCGCTAATTGTAGTGAATTCGCCTGGTGTAAATTGACATGAATTATTATGTAAGTGAGGTGACAATTCTTGTGATTATTGAAAAAAAAAGGAGTAACATCAAATTATTTGGATGCAAATTCTATACGAGGGCTTTCAACAAAAAATTTGTACACTGCAATGACCTTCATCAATCAATTTGGACGTGTATTATTGAAGATTAGTTTTCCTTTGAGATGTTGTTAGGCTGAGGCTGTGATTGCTCCTTTCCATGTGCAGATATCATATCATTTGATACACCATGTACATTAGCCACAACCCTTTTTCTTTTTGAATTTTGAAAATGTTGAAAGTTTGGACTATTATACTGCTTGTAGTTCTGATTGTATGACTTAGAAACTTGGAAAATGTTGAAAGTTTCGACTATTATTCTGCTTGTAGTTCTGATTGTATGACTTAGAAACTTGGTTAGTGTTGATTTGAGGATACCCATGCAACTTATAACACCTCACCTTGGTGTGACCTGGCCTCTTGCAGAAGTCACAAATAATACTATTTATGCTATTGCTGCTTTCAAATAATAATTTCCTCCTCCAACATTCCCTCCTGAAAAGCTACTGTTGCTGTCATAATTGTTACTACCACCTGAATAGCCAACTTTCCCTGCATAAATGTTAGAAAAATTTATTCGAAAGATCTGTCAGCAGAATTCTTTCTAGTATATTGTATGTATTGACATTCATGGATGTTGATTCCAATGCTATACGACCAGTAGGCTTAAAACTTTCTTTGTTTTTCCTCCCTTATTAGTAAAGAAATGGCTTGTGACATGGAAGGAAGTGGATTCATCATGAGAATAATTCGTCGCATAACTGTATATACTTCGTTTAATCCCATCAGAAATTCAATTAGGCCGTCTGTCCTGTTCTGCTTTGTGGACACCTTCCTTAGCACCACAAGTAAATTCACAACTGCATTGCATGGGCGGAGCTACCTTCGCCAAAGGGTGGTCAGATGCACATCCTTCGCTGGAAAATTATATAGTGAATAGAGGTTAAATGTTAATCGTAATGAGTGTATATTCAATTTTGCACACTCTTAACTTAGTTGAGGATAAAATTTGCACACCCTTCACTATATTCCTGGCACCGCCACTGCTGCATTGGTCCTTCGAACTCAAAGTATTCAATTATTCCCACAACTTTTTCATCCTAATATGATACACAGTAATATCTAAGATTCTCGGGATAATTTGCAAAATAGACACTTTCAAAACTTATTTTGGCATTTAGGCACAAGTCTTGGAAAATTAGGTGTTTAGACACTAAAATGATATCATCACTTCTTACATACAAACCTACCACACAAGTTTTAAACTTTACACTTTAGTCCCCCACCTCATCCATTTAATATTTAATATTTCCCACCTTTTTTTATATTTCCACCATTTTTTCATATTTTCTATTTTAATTTTAAAAATTATCCAAGAAGCCACCAATAGGAGCTCCATTTTTCACCAATAATTTTCGATTCCGGCCACTTTTCCGATGAAAAGTGGCCCATCACAACTGAAAATCTTCATTCTTGATCATTGCCTTCATTGTTGTTCCATCCTCTCACCATTTCTACTAGCTCGAAAAGCTTTCCAAATCCACTCAATACTTCGTCATTAGATATACTTCAGTAGTTTAGAAGTCCTACATATACATTTGTTCGTCCTAGAGCTAGGAGGGCATTAATTATATCCAAAATCTGTCGATTCGCTTCTTTGTACGAACGTTTTGATACCAGTGATCGACCAGTGATCGATCAGCTATAGACCGATACCTTAATCTATTATTGATTTGTGTGGTCTATTATTGCTGTAGCTGAGTAGTTATCGTGGGTGGTAATTATATCGGTGCGTGAGAGAAGGGTCCCAACTATTGGAAGTGGAAATCATCTAGCAAGGAGACAGCTCTCATCCTGCTGCGTCACAATGAATCGTACAACGACATGGTTCAAAGCGTAATTGAGAGTGGAGAATTAGAATGCGAGCCAAAGAACGTTGTGATTAGCTATGTAATGAATGAGTCGGGTAAAATACATCCCACGTTCATAAATAATGATCGGCATGTGTTGTTATACATGTTGGATGTCGCTGTCGATCGCTCTAGGCCATTATTGATGATAAATGTCGTCCCGGGGTCTCCGACAATCCTGTCATCACAACCGACAATCGACGAACATGATTTATTTGAAGATGAGAGTTTGGATGCTCATCCAATAGATTCGAAAGATCATTCAATGGAATTGAAAGATTCAATTTTCTCTGAAGAAGCGGGAGAAGAGTGCGGATTGAGAGCACAAACCAACCATACCTTCTCCAACGGAACTAATTTTCAGGTAAATTAAATATTTAGCAGCAAAAAGAAGATAAAATTGTTGCTGGACGTAGCAGCTGTGAGAAATTCTTTTGATTATGCTATATTGAAGAGTTGAGGCAAATTTCTCAAGGTAAAATGCGTTTGTCCTAGTTGAGCGTGAATGTTGTTGGCAAAGAAGGAAGGTCCAGTATAACCAATACCTCCTCCTCCGTAATAACCTAAACCATCTCTTCTATGGTCTAGGACAAGACAAGGAGCACTGCCACCACGAACTCCGGCGTATCGCCTATTTTTTATGGGCGATTGCGGAGCGGTTCAACATGGAGCTCGAGGAGATGATCACCCCACCATCCCCTTAGTTTAGGTTTAAATTTTGTTGCTTTTTTTTGTTTTAAATTCATTGTAATGAGAAGCTTTCATGGTTAGGAATATGTTAGATGAAAGCTTCTTTATTTTGCTGTTTTTGCTCGTCTTTTGTTGTAGATATTGTTCTATACCATTGCAATGAAGTATGAATGAAGTATCTTTGTTTCCTATATTTGTTTCCTCTTTAATTTTGCAATTTTGTTCTTGTTTGAATTTTTGTAATTTTTCCTGTTAGAAGATGAATCAAATGGTTGTGAGATGTGAAAATTGATTCATATATGATAATGGAAAATGAATCTAGTTTATCCAGGGTTATTTTGCTGTAAATATAGTGGTAAATCATTGCAATGAACTTATAAATGAAGTATTTTCATATTTTCTGCATTTGTCTTCACTTTAATTTTATAATTTTCTTTTTCTTTTTGAATTTTTGCAATTTACCCTGTTAGAAGATGAACGAAACAGTTGTCAGATATCAAATTAATTCATATATGCAAATGGAAAATGAATCTGGTCTATCCGCAATTATGTTGATTTATACAAAATTAAATGCAAAGTCGATGTAGTTTATTATTTACAGAGCTCAATATCTATGCGTAAACATCTCCGTAATTGATGCATTCCACTATGAGGTCCATCGATTGTGTCCAGTGTATATCATAGACTGTAAGCCTTATCAATAATATACCGTATTGATTTATTTCCCTCAGTAGTTTCTTTGGAAAAAAGGGAATAATTAGTTAATCAAAAAATATATAATTGAATTTTATGCTATTAAAGGATCTTAAACATGTCATGTGATCGTATGAGAGTCTACAGAAATTTTACAAGGTGATCAAGGATGTGTGAGGATGGACTGCAGATGAACAAATAAATTCCTCACAACATACTTGTGCTTTGGTAAACATTGCCCTAAGGATGTTGGTTGTTCAACCACAACTCATCACCTCACAAATCTTTGATAAACACTTTTAATTTACGTGGACTCTCATAGGATCACATGACTTGTTTAGGCTCATTCGATTGCATAAAATTCAATTACTTATTATTTTATTAATTAAATAATTCTTTTCAAAATATGTGTTAATCACGGTCTATAAATATGTGTCCTAATCTAGTACATTTATTAATGAAGTTGTACACCATATATGCTAGACTATGCTTAGTTATGTACTCGGCCTGATATAGTCTAGCATAGACTGTAAACTACTTTCACAATTAAATAACTAGACTATGACATTTAATCATAGACCATGACTAGCACATATTTTGAGAAGGATTAATTAATTAATAGAATAATAAATAATTGGATATTATGCAATTAAATGAGCCTAAACAAGTCATGTTATCGTATGAGAGTCCACATAAATTGAAAGTGGTGATCAAAGATGTGAGGTGATGAGTTGTGGTTGAACAAATAAATTCTCCACAACATACTTGTGCTTTGGGTAAACATTGCTCAAGCATGTTTGTTGTTCATCCACTACCCATTCTCACACATCTTTGATCACCTTATCCAATTTACGTGGACTCTCATACGATCACATGACTTGTTCAAGCTCTTTTAATTGCATAAAATTTAATTATTAATTATTTTATTGATTAAATAATACTTCTTAAAATATGTGCTAGTTATGATCTATGAATATGTATCATCATCTAGTACGGTTATTAAGGAATTAGCTCTTAGTTTATGCTAGATGGTCAATCTATGCGGTGCATCATCTACCAAACGTATGAGAAGTCATCGATTATAAATAAGGTCTATGAAACTAGTCCAGCAGTAACAAAAATCTAAATATCAAATTGTTACAACAATAATAAAGTATATGTCAAATCACATCCAACGGTAATATCACCTTTTTCTTCTATAAAAGGAAGGTTATTTTTGTGTTAACACTCTTATTTTTTTTGCTTTAATTTTTGTTAACAACTACAATGCCTCAAGCATCCCAAACATCAAGTGCAAAAGTGTCCTGCATATGTCGTAGTGGCAATCTAACTATTTTTAGGACGTCACACACCAATTCGAATTCAGGACAAAAGTTCTTTAACTGTGTGGTTGGAAAGGATAATGGCGGATGCTCTTTTTTTAAGTGGCTTGACAAAAACTCAACGACGACCAGCCCATCGACATCAAATTTTTGAGGCGCTTCTAAGTTTCATATACTATAAAGGTTTCAGGAATCTGAAGAAAATAGAGATCTACTCATGACATTGCTAAAAGAAGCTGAAGAGCAAAGGGATTACTTGAAAGGATCACTAAAAGAAGTCGAAGTGAGAAAGGATCAACTAAAGCAAATATTGATTTTGGCCGAGGAAAAAGAAAAATACCTAAAAAAATTATTGTATGGTTTGTTATTGTTGTTGGCTTTCTGGAAAGGTGTAATAGGGATATATGAAACTGAATAAATAGATATATGGTTTCTTAAATCAATCATGGGTGTAATCTATAATTAATAGAGAATTATGTCTATGTCTTTTCTCATCGACCTCTATAAACCATGATAGTTACTGTAAATATATGATTTACTCAATTGATAGTCTGTTAAGTCTATAAATTATAGAGAACAACTTCTACAATATGTTCAATCAACCACTATAAATTAGGACAATGGCTTAACTGGTAATGCAAAGCAGTCAACTGTTTAATCTAATGAGACAATGGAATAACTGAAAATAATTTCATTAGTAAATGTCATCATTGACATGCCAAATATATGTAATTTAATTATCCATAAAAAATAAATCACTAAAAACAACAAATCATTAAGAAAATCGTTTGTTCCAAATCCACCAAACTACTTATTTTCTTGATTGAGTTCCGAAACAATGCCCATCACATCCACTTCTTTTTCATAATATTTTTTTTCTCTTCTTCAACTTCTTTCTTCTCATTTTCCTTCTCTTCTTCTTCTTCTTCTTCTTCTTCTTCTTCTTCTTCTTCTTCTTCTTCTTCTTCTTATGATGATGATTTCTTCTCTTCTTCAATGTTTTCAAACTCCTGTTCAACCACTAATTCTTCGTCAATTGCCTTCTCATTTTTGTCTTCTTCTTCTTCTGATTTCTTTTAACTACTCTATGAACTCTTCTTTCCATTTATGATCTACAATAAAAAATGACTCTGTAGTGGTCGATATATCGACCATTGATCTATTAATAAAAATAAAAAATATAGTAAAAATAAATCTGTGGTGGTCGATCTATTGACCACTGGTCTATTAAGAAAAACGAGAAAACACCTCACATCAAACATATAAATCAAGTTCCAAATTCACTAGATATTAGCAGTGCAATTCACAACAACAAGAACACCATTAAAATGGGTCCAATTTAGTATTAAAATTTCAAAATCAATACACAATATAAGTACAAAAATTTAAATTTTTCTTACTCATTATCCAAAGCAAAACACAATTAAACATGCGGAATCGATAATGTTAACTAAAAACACTCAAATTTCGACTAATTCAATGAAGAAAAGTGTAATTTTTGTCAAAATCGAAAAAAATCCACACAAAACGTCATAAAAAAATTACTAAAATGGATCTAAAACTAATCAGGGAAGAAATTTAGACTTACCTGAACAAGAGAAACTGAAAAATTTTGCCTGAGGAAGCAAGAATCGTGCAAACTTTTTTTTTTCATAAAATATAAACTAAAATCGGGAGATGGAAGGTTTTGAGGAGACAGAGATGTAGTTGAAAATATTAAATGATTTTATGAAAAATTAATAAATATAAATGGGGACCATGTTGTATTTTTTTAAAAGTTGTATTTTTTTTCCAAGTTTTAAAAATGTTAAAGAAGTCCGTGACCCCACAACCCTGATCCACTTTTTACCCTTTTCATACCCTAACCCTATAAAATAAATCAACAAGAAATTTGGGGTCTAACCCTCAAAATAAGTTTTGAAAGTGGGAAGTTATCAAAATTGTCTCAAAATTCTCTGGGTCGTCATTGATTTCTTTTTGAATTTGGTACAACTTAGCTCCATTAGTGTGGCTGTACCTATCCTCTATTTCTCTCCACAATTCAGCACAATTAGTGCCATACTGTACGTTATTTGGTATCTCTTTAGCTAAGGATGTCAATATCCACGAGGTCACCATATCATTGCACCTTTGCCACTAACAAGGTAAATTTGCATCATGCTTCTCACAACTTTCATCGATGTATTAGTTTTTGTCCTAATTTTCTTACCAAATTTGAGGTTTACATTTTCTTAAAGAAAAAATCAAAGTAGTAAAAGAATTACTTTAATTTTTCTAAAAGGAAAATATATTTTTCTTCCATATTTGACTGACATCTTTCTTGGAGGAAATGTTTTGTAATTCAATAAACTGAAGATCACTCTTCTCATACCGTAACAGAATAATATCCATGATCCAGTCTTTAAAGAGTCTTGTTTAGGAGGATATTTCTCTCTAATAATTTTTTATACTTTTTTTAATATTAGGTTAATTGGCCAAGCCATATAATAATTATGCTTTTAGTATATTTTTCTTCGTTGTATGAATTATTGCTTATTTGGTTTGAAAATTATAAGCTTCAGCATGATGCCTTCTCGATTTCGAACCCAACAAGTGGTGTCAGAGCCTATGGTTCAATGGTCCAGTTGTTCAAATTGAGGAAAACTCAAGATCAAAGTTGCAATCAACTTGACGATAATGAAGATCTTTTGTCAAAAAAAAGTCCAAAAAGAAATACTACATGTGGAGATATTTTATTTTCAATCATATGTTCAACAATCCTGCTGCTATATATTTAAAAATAAAAATACTTTTAACACTACGAAGGACTCACTTTTAATCTCATGAAGGGCTTATTTTTAACCCTATAGAGGGCTTATTTTTAACCCTGCAAATGACTCACTTTTAACTCAAAAGGACTCCATTTATAAACATGCCAAGTAGAAGTGATGAAGATTATGGGAATAAAAAAATCATGCACGTGATGAAGAAAGTGGATCAATTTTTTTCAAGAAAATCAGCCAAAAAAGGGAGATTTGTTAGAGTTTATGTCTTGATTTTCTTACCAAACTTGAGGTTTACTTTTTCTTAAAGAAAAAGTCAAAGTAGTATGATAATTACTTTACTTTTTCTAATAGAAAAATATAATTCTCTTTCATATTTGGATAACATCTTTTTTAGAGGAAATATTTTGTAACTCGATAAATTGAAGATCCCTCTTGTCATACCATAACACAATATCATCCACAATGTAGGCTTTAAACGGTCTTGTTTTGGGGAGATTTCTCTCTAATAGTTTTTATGCTTTCTTTTATATTAGATTTTCATATTTAGAACAATTGGCCAAGCCATATAATATTATGCTTTTAGTATATTTTTCTTTGTCATCTGAATTACCGCTTTCATGGTTTGCTAATTATAAACTTTCACATGACACCCTCTCAATTTCTAACCCTACACGATGAACCCTAGCTTATTCATCACTGACAAAGCTCACAAAACACCTTAACTCCAGGGTCAATATTATACTCCATCAAAATAAGCAGGAACAAGCATCATCCCAGGGCTATTCGAAGGATGCACATAAAGTGCATTGTTTACATTATCTTTACTCCTAGCACTATATTCTCCTTGTTTAGTTGCCATAATCTCGATTGGAAAAAAATTTTATGGAGAAATTTGCAGATATGAGAAACAACAACAAAATATAGAAATGTAAACTAAATGACAGTTTCTTTATGAAATTGAGAAACAAAGGGCATAAAATTAAAGAGCAATTGCTGCACAAAAATGAAGGACAAATTCAAATTAAAGAAAAGTAAAGACGGAATTAGAGAAGCACAAGATTATATTGAGCATCGCTGGCTCTGATACCATACTAAACATGCACATCCATGAGGAATTATTAGAAACAATCAACATTCATAGATTAGATGGGAGGAAAAACTGAATAAGCAAATGACATGAAAAATGAGAAATGAAAATTGTACTAATTTCCTTTAATGAGAGTAGTATTTATACAAGTCCTAAGTCTTGGTATGAACAATATCCCGCCTGTCATTTTATTCAAAATAATCTAACTAACTAATCAAGTGTGCTAACTGTCAGCTGACTAATGCAACAATGTTAACTGAAAAATTTTAACATTGGTAAGGCTCAACTAACCAAAGTATTGAAGGTTCATTAATTTTTTGACACATGGATATGTGAGGTCCATTTGTCTACTTTAAATCAAGAATAAAATTAACAAGAAAGAGAAAGGTATATCTATAGTAATTGATATGGATTCCACTGACACATAAATTGAGTTAAACAAAGATAAAAAATGCAATAGAAATTCTATGTGTTTGCTGTTTTTTTTTTCAATACTATTCTCTTTGCACGGGCGTTGCACATGTGTCTCATCAGCATAAAGAGGTACTCCAAGAGAATTTCTAATTCTACTTAATGACTCTTTACCCTAGAAATTTAATGGTAAATTTAGAAGCCTAACCCAAATTGGGATAGTAGTCAATACCTTAGCCTAGAAGTCAAAATCAGCACTTCATACCTTGAGTATTATTGGTTGATTGTTTATAGTATGCGACCAGAGTAAATAACTTCATTATGATTAGTTAAATAAGACGACGAAATATCCTTCATTGTGGTAATAAACTTTTGGCTTGCTAGTGAAGTTCCATTGCACAACAATGAACTGTTCAAGTGAACCAATTATGGGTGAATCACCCACAACATACAAAATTAATGTCTTTCTCCAATTATCAGTTTTCTTTTCAATATCTACCAGCTGAAGTTGAACAATTTTAATACCATCTTGCACTACATAGGGCACAAACTCCAAATCTATCTATTTAGTTGTAAGTTTATTTGTGTTGAACAAAGCATTCCAAGGTTTTTCTGGTTCACCTTTGAACATCTAATTTCATCTTGGCAGCAGGATCTTTATTTATGGGAATTTTCTCAATCAATTGCACGTTTCCCTCTTTTAGAGCTTAAAGTCTTGTTATGAACTCCCACTAATGTAGCCTTAATTGTTGGTTCTCCCTAATCTAAGGTATGGGCTTTAACCAGATTCTCACTTGCTGGTCCTCTCTTCAATAGAGCAATATATGGGGTAATAGATTTACCATTCCTTAAGTACGTCGGTCCATGTGGAGTTGTTACTAACTCTTGACCTTGCTGCCTATACGCAGTCGCACTCTCCCCATTCCGAAGGGCATATATGTCATAACCTAAACTAGGGCCTGGCCAGGACGGGCATCTCAAGTCCAACAAAGATCGAAGACCACCCCCTGAACCTAACCAAATAGAACACAATACCCCCAATAGTGACTAAATTTTGAATATATAACAAGATAGCATAAGATAAGCTCAAAGAATTTAAGATATGTCTATAACCGATAACCGTTAACCAATAAAAACAACCACCACCACCACCACCCAAGTCCACAGTAATCCATAAAGCCTTCTAACAAATTTAAAATTAATAAAGTGTCGGGATATGCCCCTGATGCTGACAATGAAAGTGTATATGAACTCTTTAAGTCTAGTTTATAAAAAAGAAACCGATGGAATGATCAAGTCTTTCGGAGAATGGAAGCTCACCACTTTACTACAAATGATCGATGAACCGAGCTGATCCACCTAACACCATGCAGGAAAAGTAGAAGTATCTTCGGTGCCTTTATTGCATGGGAATACAATGTTCGAAGATGGTTAGTGGGTTGAGCACTATATAACTCAGGGAGAAGGTTAAATCAATGACAATTCAAAATTTAGTTCAACTCAATGTACATGTTCACCTATATGTATACTTATATAATATGTCAGTATAGGTAAAAAGGCTTAACATGCTCTTTAAAACCTTAGCCTAGATCGTGTAGCTCAACCGTCATTTAATAGTACCCACAGGCGATATGGTCCCCAGCTCTCACCCTCTGGTCGGGCCCCAGTGCATGCAACCGCAAGAATCATAGAATAATCTCATATATATACATGGGGGACTCGAACCTCCCAATCATAAACTAAGGTGACTTAAGCACCCGATCATAAAATATAATATGGGGGACTCGAACCTCCAAATAATAATAATAAGATGGACTCAAACCACCTAGTCATAACCGAGGCGACTCGAACCCTTGGCCATTTCAACCCCTGTGCTAGAAAATACAGTTTCTAATATTAGCCCCTCGGGACCTACACTTTCACGGCCTAGCTACACAACTCTCTTTAAGCTCTATTAAAACATTTATCACACATTGTCATTCATTGAACCATAATACATATTTAGGCATACACTATTGGTATCGTTATACCAACCACAGTTGCAAGATATCATCAACATGAAAAATTAATTCCATTTAACTTGGGAGAACAACTCCCTTTGTTCATTAATACAAGGTAGGGTAAAACCGACTCCGTTTGTTCATTAAATAAAGCCATCATATTTCAATAACCTCTTATATCATGCAATTGTTCTGAAAATGGTTCAATGCAATTATATTCATGCTCAAAACAACTTCCATAAAATTTGGGATGGGGTTATTACCAATTAAATTGTAAATATTCACAAAATTTAGGGAGATCACAATCCCCTAGTTTATTCACCATGCCCATGCACCCCACAAGCCATAAATAAAGCATGAACAATTATATGTAAACCATGGAAAATATTATTCAGAATCAATCATTCAAAACCCACAATCCATGTTCCAAAACCAACATCCAAACCACATGAATAACTAATTAAAACACATACTTTTACAAAATATTTGTTGGGAAGAGTACCATGCCTAAAATATCAAGAGTTATGGAGAGAATTTGCCCTTGAAAGCTCTAACTGATCAACTTATTTGAAACCCTAAGTATCTTGCTTGAGAGAATTTAGTGAGTTTAAGAGAGTGTTTTAATTGTGAATAGTATGCTAATGAAGTCCCAAAGAGGGTTTTAAGTAGTGGGGGCTAAGTAGGGTAGGAGAGAAATTACCAAGATGCCCTTAATTAAAAGAATAAAAATTGACGCCTAGTTGCTACGGCTGACCTCACGGAACATATGGTCACCCTACGACTCATTTAGTCCAGTTGTATTCTGGATAGTGTCCAGGGTTATCCCACACTGGTCTGGTTACGAGTTGCACAATATGACTCATACCCAGTCCTTATGACTGATAAACATACTAGTCGCAGTCCCAACAGGAACTTAGGATAGTACATTGGCTCTTTTGCGATTCACACCCTACAACTCATTACGAGGCCCTACGACTCACAGGGTCTAATTCATAGTCAAGATAGAAACTCCAGGCTAACATACTATGGCCAGGCTATGATTGGGTCCATAAGACAGATAATGACACCCTATAACTCGCATGGTGAGTCGTAGTGGAGACAGTAAGCTCAAAGATCAATAAATTTTTCAGGGATAAAAAACTCAGGATGTTACATTCTCCCCCCTCAAGATCATTAGTCCCCAAATGATGAGACAAGGTATCCCTTTGCAAGATTTAACATAGAAACACACCCAATCTTACCTTTAACTAAGATAGAAAATAGAGATATTAAGAATAACACATACCTTAAGCACGATTTTTCAGAAGGGGGAACAAGAAGGGATACTTTGACTTCATGTCCTCTTCATCTTCCCAAGTAGCTTCTTCAACCTTATGGTTCCTCCATAGAACCCTTACCGAGGACACATCCTTAGTCTGTAACCAATGGAATTGCCAATCCAAGATCTCCACCTGCACTTCCTCATAAGATAAGGAATCCTATACACCAAGGAAGGATCTCCCACGCACTTTCTCAATATTGAAACCTGAATATCCGGGTGAATAGAACCCAAACTCTAAGGCAATTCCAATTAATAATCCACATTGCCCACTTCCTTCAAAATCAAATAAGGGCCTACATAATAGGGACTAAGCTTTCCCTTCTTTCTAAACTGCATCACTTCCTTCATGGGAGACACATCCAAGAATACCAATTACCAACTTCAAATTCTAGCTTTTTTTGCCTCACGTCCATATAGGACTTCTAGAGACTTTGGGTGGCCTTAAGCCTATCCCGAATTACCTTCACCTTCTTCATAGATTAATTAACTAAATCAGGACCAAACAACCCAACCTCGCCAACCTTAAACCACCGAATAGGAGAATGACATCTCCTACCATACAAAGCCTCAAATGGAGACATACCAACGTTACAGTGGTAGCTATTATTATATACGAACTCAATAAGGGGCAAATGATCAACCCAACTACCACCAAAATTAATCACAAAAGATCTAAGCATATTCTCTAATATCTGAATGGTCCTCTCCACTTTTCCATCCATGTGAGGGTGCAAAGAGGTTCTAAGGTTTACTTTAGTCCCCAAACCTCTATGAAAAGAATGCCAAAAGAGTGAGGAGAACTGAGTACCTCGATCTGATATAATAGAAACCGATGCACCATACAACTTTACGATCTCCTGAATGAACAGCCTTGCATAATCCTCAACAAAGTAATTAGTCCTCATAGGTAAGAAATAAAAAGACTTAGTCATCCTATCCATGATGACCCAAATTGAATTGAACTGATGGAGAGACCACAAAGACCAGTAACAAAATCCATATTAATCACTTTCCATATATTTTCGGGTAACTCAATCTCTTAAGACAACCCACTAGGTCTCCAGTGCTCTATCTTTACTTGTTGAAAAATCATACACTTGGCCACAAAATTTGCTATATCTCACTTCAGGTTATTCCGCCAATAGATCTCTTTCAAATTATTATAACTCTTCACCAAACTAGGATGAACAATGTACTTCAACTCATGAGCTTCAACCAAGATCCTCTCTCGTAGCCTATCAATATCGGGAACACACAACCTACCTTAGTAACTCAATATACTATAATCACCAATCTAGAAAACCATCATTTTCTACTGGCCCACGTATCCTTTACCAACTATCACTTTTACTCCTCCACATGAAATAATCGTTCCATAGATAACTTGCTAAGAGCATCAGCAACCACATTAGCTTTACCTAGATGATAGTGAAGACTCATATCGTAGTTTTTGAGCAACTCAATCCACCTTCTCTGCCTGAGATTCAAATACTTCTAGGAAAACACATATTGGAAACTCTTATGGTCTGAATACATGTCAACATGAACCCCATACAAATGCTAGTTCCAAATCTTCAAAGCAAAGACTACAACCAATAATTCTAAGTCATGAGTTGGGTAATTCTTCTTATATACTTTCAACTGCCTAGAAGCATAGGCCACAACTTTACCATTCAACATCAATACATAACCCAGTCTCATATGGGATACATCACAATAACCACAAAACCCTCGACCCTTAAGTAGGGTCAAAACTGAAGCCGAAGTCAACTTGTCCTTTAATTTCTCAAAGATACCCTCACAAGTATCGAACCACAAAAAATCACCTTCTTTTAGGCCAACTTAGTTAATGGAGCAGAGATTGAAAAGAACTTTCCACGAATCTCTTATAGTACCCGGCTAAACCTAAGAATCTCCAAATGTCAGTTGGAGTAATAGGTCTGGGACACTTCTTAGCCGCCTCAACTTTCTTTGGATCCACTATGATCCCCTCACTAGAAAAAACATAACCCAAATAAGACACCACATTTAACCATAACTCACACTTAGAGAATTTAGCATACAACTGCTGATCCTTAAGGGTCTACAAAACTATATGGCGGTGACTAGCATGATCCGCCTCACTCTTTGAATACACTAAAATGTCATCAATAAACACAATGACAAATAAGTCCATAAATTGAAGGAATACCCAGTTCATAAGATCCATAAATGCCACTGAAGCATTAGTCAAACCAAAGACATGGCCAAGAACTCATAATGGTCGTATCGGGTACAAAAATAGTCTTAGGGATATCCACTTCCCTAATCTTCAACTGATAATATCCCTACCGAAGATCAATCTTAGAGAAGTACTTACAACCTTAAAGCTAATAAAATAGGTCATCAATCCTAGGAAGAGGATACTTATTCTTTACCATTACCTTATTCAACTGGCAGTAATCTTAGCATATCCAAAGGGACCCATCCCTTTTACGCTCGAAAAAATAGGAGCACCCCATGAGGAAACACTAGGATGAATAAAACCCTTATCTAGAAGATCTTTGACCTGCTCCTTAAGTTCTTTCAACTTAGTTGGAGCCATTTTATAAGAAGGGATAGAGATAGGTCGGGTATTTAAAAGAAGATCAATCCCAAAATCTATATCCCTATCGAGAGGGACACTAGAAAGGTCATCAGGAAATACTTCGGGGAATTCACAAATTACTGGAACAGATTAAAATAAAGGAACCTCAAAACTAAAATCTTTAACATGAACTAAATAGTATAGACATCCCTTGTAGATCAACCTCTGGGCTATAAGATACAAAATGAATCTTCCCTTAGGCATTAGGGAACTACCTTCCCACTTATTTATTGGTTCATTTGGGAATTAGAAATTTACCCTTAGGGTCCTATAGTCAAGATACACATAGCATGAGTGCAACCAATACATCCCTAAAATCATATCAAAGTCTAACATGCCCAACTCTATCAGATCCACTAATGTCTTCCTACTATGGATAGGCACCACAAAACCCTTATAAATCCTTCTAGACATAATAGAATCACCCACTGGGGTAAACACAAAGAAAGGATTAGGAATACAATTAGGACCAAAATCAAAATGAACAGCCACATATGGGGTCATATAAGAAGAGTAGACCTCGGATAAAGCAGGAAATACATATAATAAGAAAAGAGTTGTAATATACCAGTGATAACATTAGGAGAAACTTTAGATTCTTGATGTGTGAAGAGAGCATAAAGGAAGTTTATACCTGTGTTAGAGCCATAAGTAGCAATGAAATATCCTGGTTTCTAGACCTTAGAAAATTTCCTAGAATTTTGGTCTCTAAACCTAATACAACTCATGGGTACGAGGCATATGTTGGGGTATGAATGGTATGGTCCAGTCATATGCTGGCTAGTGTAGTTAGTGGGATGGATTTTGGTCACTGGAATGGGTATGACTTGTATGGTACGAGATGTATTATCAGATACAGATCATTTGGTTTTTTCACTTAACCTTAGACTTGGTAACCTAGGTTGGATCTAGGTATGAGTGGCTCACCGTGAGCTATGATTCAAGGTACAAGTCATACCCAGGAATCGTATGGTGGATAGTGTTCAAACCTTCTGTGATTTTATCTTACCAGAGATACGGGTGAAGCATACGGATCGTATATTTTCAATACAACTTGGGTAGGATGAGTTATACACTGGATAGTGTTGGATTCAAGGGTTAAGTCTTAGGATACGAGTGGTGTGCACCCCTAATATCTAGGGGTATGACTCGTGAGGGTCAGTCGTACCCTTGTGATGGAATTTTGTGCAAATTAAGTGGGGGTATTATGGATATTTCCCCACTTACCCTAATAAGGTACCACAACTTCTAATTTTTTTAGGAGGCTATTTACCCTATTATTATATTCATTAACACTTAGAAACTCTTCCTAAACACTCTGTAATTCTCTCAAAAGCTTTTGGGCAAAATAGCTAGGGTTTTACAACTAGAGGACTAATTTGGTGTAACACCCCAAGAAAACACCCTGGGAGTCACACGGTGCTTACAATTTTGAAGGACCACAAGCTAACCCATGACTGGTACCTACTGTGAGCACTGAATATAATACTAAAATATATATGCAAAAGAAATCTGAAAATACCATAAGATTCTTCAAAATACTGAAATAATAACTGAGTATAACTGATAATAACATCTAAAAACTAAATAGCTGGCTATATTAGTCTAAAAGCCTCTAACTGTCTGAATATGGAGTTTATGGGACAAACCCCCAACTAACTCTAACTGAAGTAACTATTGAACTGTTGAAATACTAAAATAGATAAACTCTATCCTCAAAATATAAGGACTCACCACTATAACTGCTGCTGATAACCTAAGCTCTTAAGTACGATTAGGAACTTAAGCATTTGAACCTATGATATGAGATATCATAGCACAAAAGAGAGAGTATGCGTCAGTGCATAGAATATTGTAGTATGCTAAGTGAGGTAAGGCTGATATACATGGGTTCATATGCATAATATGAAAATTGACTGAATGAACATCATGAAGTAACTGGATGAGAGTACATACAAAACTGTAACTACCAAACATACTAAATATGCAATACTGTGCATATAGGTATACATCACATATTTGAGATTATACTGAAACTAAGTACTAAATTTTGATAGCTGAGTCATAAATTACTAATAGTCATGGTTTTATAGAACTGATTAAGTTATTTACTAAATACTGAGACTTAAAGTGTAACTGTGGGAGTGTTTATCTAACTGACATACCCCGATATACACTAATTTGGGGTCCAACCCGTGACCCCATTAGAAGGGTGTTAGTACCTTGCCACAGGATACTAAAAATGTTGTGTCAACTCTAATCTGGTAGGAAATATATGATTGTGTCAACCCTAGTCTGGTAGAAGGACGACTTACCCTACGCTGGCTACACAGTTCCAAATACAAGGATTGCTACTAAGGGTAAAACCCTCTACTGGTAGGAATGCCTTCATCCTTGGGTTTGCTCAATGCTGAATCCTACTCCTAACTGAATCAACACTGATCTGATCACTTGATTATACTAGGCTTGACTAAACTAACACTAATTATGTTGACTGATTGAACTGGATTGAGTTCACTGGATTCTGTTAACTGACTGAGTACTACTATTCTTGACCTTTATTGAGACTATTCTATAACTACTGCAACTAAGTAAACAACTAAATTTTGGGTAATAAATACCCCCAGGACTCGATAGCATAATTGATAAACTCATTTAACAACTAGAAATACAACAATAGGTTACCATGCACAGTTTACTCGTATGGACATTTTATCAAACACTTAGAGAGCCTGCTTGTTATACATGAGAAATAAACACATGGGGAATCATAACTTCAACATGTAACTTGTAAATTCAAGGTCTTTGACATGAGAGATTCATAATTTAAAACACATGCTAACTTAATTTCATGGAACTCATTGCTAGGTCCATCTAAAGGCATGGTTTTATACAATGTTTTTATGATTTAAATGTTGTATGATTTTTGGTTTACCAATATGATTTGGAGGTTTTGGTTATAAATGCTTGGTTATGGTTTTACCATGTTTTAATTATGCTTTTGTATGCATTAATTGTGGTTTTGGTTAATTGGTTGTATGAGAATAGTTTTCTTTGGTAATGGACTTTGGTTTTGGAAATACTATGCCCCCAATATGTTTGATAAAATGCCTTTAACAATATTTTACTATAATATTGGCTTTAAATGGAATTTATGCATGGTTTAAACTTGGTAATGAAACCCTAAATGGTATGAATGGTTTAAATGATTTTAAATAGATTAGAAAGGCCTTAGTGGCCATGGTTTTGGTTAATTGGAAATCATGAAGGGTACAAGGAGTCCCTTAAACCTATATATTATTCGCTATGGACAAAACTTACAAGTATAGTTGGTTTGACGGTATCACTACTAATGGCCTTGGTTAATAAATGGTCAATGGATTGGTTGGTTTCTTGGTAATGGTTTTTAATTTGGCAATAATGGAGGGGTGTGTAGAAAATCTATGGAAGGTAGAGGTTCCAGGGGGACCAAAATTGGAAACTAATATTTATCGATGTGAGGTTTGGTGTTGGTGACCGTGTGTATGATGTCACACTTTATATTTGGGGGATTTACTAGTCATACCAGGATTTCTTCCCTAGTCATGTGGCTTTATGCACTAGGGCTCTTTCAGAAAAGGGAGCTGAACCTATATAGCCAATGGGTGGTTTAGGATGGTAAAACTATATATCCCATTAAAGATTTTAATGGCATGCTAAACCTGGTTCCTCTTTCCCAACATGGTTATATATATATGTATGGTTGAGTGTATATGGATGGTTGTACTTAGTTTTATAAATGGCATTATTTTATCCTTATCCCGAGTTCATGCTATCAATCACTCTCTAACCCATCTCTGGGTGGCTGTATACCCATACTATATAGGAATCGACCATTCTATTCCTCTTACATAATGATTGACTTGGGGATAATTTTTGGATTAAAGTGGTAAGCTTCCATTTTTTTGGAAGGCTCCATTTCATGTTATGGATATTTTTAGTCATTTGATTTATCTTTGGATATTGGTTTTAGCTCTGGTTGGGGGCATTTCCTAACTTAATATTCTTACTCTTTTGGTTAGAGGCTTTGTAGTACTACTATGGGTTAGAATAGGTGGGATTGATATTAGTGTCGGCCTTAGTATTGGCATTGGAATTAGGCATGACATCATTAGACATAATTTTTTTACTGTTCCATTGTATTTTATTTTGGGATTAATCATATTATGTTTTGGAACTCATTTTGTTTTGGCCTAGTTTATAGCCTTCGAATTGGTATTAGTGTGGCTTGGGGGTTTGGTTGGTACGGTTTGGTATGATGGGATAACTTAATAGGGTTTGTTTAGGAATAGACCTACCCCAAAGTTAGTCCTTTTGCAATTATGCTATATTTTTATATGTTTTGTATTTAGCTGACTCAAGGTATGCTAATGGTGGTTGGGTTGGGTAGTAGAGGTTGGTCCCGATCCTGGTTAGACTTGGGATGCCCATTACGAGAAGTACCTCGATTGGGTCATGTCAAATTGGTATCAGATCTTTAGGTTCATGGTTAATTAGGAGTCCAAAAATCCATGTATAGTAGAGTCTCTTTTGAGGGTGTGTAGCACACTACACTGATAATAAAAAGGCTACAAGGCATTTAGGAATGTTTCACTTTCTTGGTATTCTATTTTCAAGCTTAGAGTCTAACTCCTGGAATTCTTCTCTAATCCTTGGTTGTTCACTTTTTAGATCATTCCTCAATGATCTGGAAAATAATGAAACTCTTCACTCCTATTTGGGGACAATGTTAATAGGGTACATCTTACGTTTGGATTTCATCTTTGATCTCAGGGTCCTATCCCCGATAGTTCTGGAGTCCCTCAGGTTGCTACTAGTCCTCCTCAAGGTGAGGTGATTAATGCAGAATTTTGTCAGTTTATTTATACTATAGCTCAATTGGTTGTTTCTCAGGCTAAGTGGGATGCATCTTGTGGGTTGTCTGCTGAGGCCATAAGAGTTGACTAGTTTATGAAACTAAATCCTCCTATTTTTACTAGTGTGAAGGTGGAGGAGTATCCTCAAGGTTTCTTGGATGAGATGGGGAAAATATTTAGGATGATGTAGACCACTAATATGGAAGGTGTAAACTTTACAACTTATCATCTCAAGGATGTTGCGTAGCAATCTTTAGGAGAATGGGATAGGGATATAGGAGATGTAGAGGAGTCACCCTTATGGGATGCTTTTTTTGGAGCTTTTCTGGATTGTTTCTTTCCTCAAGAGATAAGAGAAGCAAAGATGAGGGAGTTTGTGAATCTTAAGCAAGGGAGAATGTCTATTAAGAAATATGCCTTGAAGTTTTGCCAGCTATCAAGGTATGTTTCTAATTGAATAGATGACATGAGAGTGAGGATGAGAAAATTTTCTTCTAGATTAAATCAGAATTTGATCTTAGAAACTAAGACTGCTTTACTGATCAAAGATATAGACATTTCTAGATTGACTATTTATATACAGCAGGTAGAGAATGAGGAGAGAAAATAGGCAGAGTTTGGAGATCAGCAAGGTAAAAGGAACAAGTTTTCTAATCAGGGAGGTGATCGGTCATAAAGTAGTCAAGATGGAGGTAAATGGATGAAAAAGTAGTAGAGGAGTTCTAGTTCCTTCTCTACGTCTAGCGCTCCTTACCTGAGGTAGTCGGGTGATAGGTGTCAACAGGGTGGTACTAGGGGGTTAGTGGATTTCTTCATGCCCTCCTTTCCAAATTTGTGGACGTCTTCATTAGGGCTATTATAATAAAGGAAGGGACAAATGCTTCAAGTGTGTCCAGACGGTCCATCAGCTCAAGAATTATCTGGTTAATAAGGTTGCTATGGGAGCAAATAAGGAATCGGTGGCTTCATCTTCTACTCCTATGCCTCTTGGTGCAACTTCAGTATCTTTTCCTGCTTCCGATACTGGTACTGACAGGAATAGGTTGTATGCTCTTGCATCTTGGTAGGAATCTTAGGCATCGCCTGATGTCGTTACTAGTATGTTATAACTCTTTTCTCGTGACGTGTATTGTCAGATTAATCCGGGATCCACTCTTTTTTATGTGACCCCATTTGTGGCTATATGTATTGGTTTTGATCCTGAGGTTGTTTTGGATCCTTTTTCTGTTTCTACCCCTGTTGGTGACTCGATTATTCCTAAGGAGTCTACACGTGGTGTGTGGTATATGTTAGTGGTGGGCAGACTTTGGTGGATTTGTTTGAACTTTATATGGTGGATTTTGATGTTAATTTGGGAATGGATTTATTATACTCTTGTTATGCGTCCATGGATTGTCAGACCTGTAAGGTTGTCTTTAGGTTTGCTGGTGAACCGGCTATAGGGTGGGAGGGTAGTTCCCTAGATCCTTGGGGGAGGTTTATTTCTTATCTTAGAGCTTAGAGGTTAATCTCTAGAGGTTGTCTTTATCATTTGGTTTAGGTTAAAGATTTTAACTCAGAAGGTCATTCTTTACAGTAAGTCCCGGTGGTAAATAAGTTTTCTAAGTTTTTTCTAGATGATCTTCCTGGTGTTCTTCCAGATAGGGAAATGAAGTTTGGTATTAATTAGGTTCTGAACACTCATCCAATATCTATTCCACTTTATAGAATGGCCTTGGCTGAGTTAAGGGAACTCAAGGAGCAACTTAGGGATCTGTTGGATAAGGGGTTTATTTATCCTAGTGTATCTCCGTAGGGTGCACCGATGTTGTTTGTGTGTAAGAAGGATGGTTCCTTTCGGATGTGCATTGACTATAGGTCGTTGAATAAGGTGACGGTTAAGAACATGTATCCTCTCCCAAGGATAGATGATTTGTTTGATCAGTTGCAATATTTCAAATTCTTTTCTAAGATAGATCTTTGGTCTGGGTATCATTAACTAAAGATTATGGAGGTGGATATCCCTATGATGGCTTTTCATACTCAGTATGGGCACTTTGAATTCTTGGCGATGTCATTTGCATTGACTAATGTCCCGACGACATTTATGGACTTGATGAGCAGGGGCTTTAGGCAGTTTTTGGATATCTTTGTCATTGTGTTTATTGATGACATTCCAGTTTATTCCAAAGGTAAGGTGGATCATGCTAATTACCACCGTCTGGTAGTGTAGACCTTGAAGGAATAACTATTGTATGCCAAGTTCTCCAAGTGTGAGTTTGGTTGAATACTGTGGCTTTTATTGGTCATATTATTTCTAGCGGGGGGATCATGGTGGATCCGCGAAAGGTGGCTGCAGTTAAAAGGTAGCCAAGACCCATTACTGCAACCAAAATTCAGCGCTTCTTAGGTTTAGCTGGATATTATCAACAATTTGTGTAGAGCTTTTCGACGATAGCTGCTCCTTTGACTAAGTTGACTCAGAAAAAGGTGAAATTTTCTTGGTCAAAGGCTTGTGAGAGAAGTTTTAATAAGTTGAAATATAAGCTAACTTTAACTTCGGTTTTGACACTGCCCGAGAGCAGTGGGGGTTTTATGTCTTATTGTGATGCATCTAGGGTGGGACTTAGTTATGTTTTGATGCAGCATAGGAAGGTAATTGTCTATGCTTCCAGGTAGTTGAAGGTACATGATAGGAATTATCCTACTCATGACTTGGAGCTGTTGGCGGTGATTTTTTCCTTGAAAATCTAGCAGCATTATCCGTATGGAGTATACATAGACATCTTTTATGATCATAAGAGTCTACAGTATGTGTTCACTCAGAAGGAGCTAAATCTCAGGCAAAGGATATAGTTGGAGCTTCTCAAAGACTATGATACGAGTTTTCACTATCACCCAGGTAAGACTAACGTGGTTGTTGATGCTTTTAGCAGGTTGTCCATGGAGATTTTGGATTATGAGGAGAAAGAAAAGTAAAAGTTGGTGAAAGATATTCACTGCTTGGAAAATATTAGAGTTCATCTTATGGATTCCGATGGTGGTGGGGTAATGGTACAGGAAGTGGTTCGGTCATTTCTTAGTGCAGAGATTAAAGAGAAGCAAGTGCTAGATCCTATCTTGATGAAAATCAAGAGTAATATGGGTATGCAGTAGGTAATGGTTTTTGAGATTAGTGGTGACGAAACTTTATGATACCAAGGGAGGTTGTGTATTCCTGATGTCAATGGTTTGAAGCAAAGGATTTTGGCTGAGGCACATGAATCGTGTTAAGTTGTACATCCCGACTCAAAAAAGATATATCATGATCTCATCGAGATGTATTGGTGGAATGGTATGAAAAGGGATATGGCTAATTTTTTGGCCAAGTATTTGGTGTGTCAACAAGTTAAATTTGAGCGCATGAGACCTGGTGGGTTGTATCAAGAGATTTTTTTGTTCGAATAAAAATGAGAGATGATCAATATGGAATTTGTTATTATTTTTTCTCAGTCTCAAAATTAATATGATTTGATTTGGGTCATCGCGGATAGGATGACAAAGTCTGCTCACTTCTTGCCAGTAAGGACTACCTTCTCAGTGGAGGATTATGTGAAGTTATATATTCAGCAGATTGTGAAGCTGCATGGAGTACCTATTTTGATTATCTCTAATCGTGGTATGTAGTTTTCATCTTATTTCTAGCTGTCTTTTTAGAAGGGATTGGGTACTAAGGTGAATCTGAGTACTGTTTTCATCCTCAGATGGATGGACAAGTAAAAAGGACTATTCAGACATTGGAGGATATGTTTCAGGCATATGTGGTTGATTATGGTAACAGTTCGGTTGAGCATCTACTTTTGGTGGAGTTTGCTTACAACAGTAGCTATCATTCTAGTATTGACATGGAACCTTTTAAGACATTGTATGGTTGGAGGTGTAGATCTCCTATTAGTTTGTTTGAGCTGGGTGAGGTGGAATGTTTGGTTCGTATTTCGTCTATTAGGATATGGAAAAGGTGAAGGTGATTCATGATAGGCTTAAAGCTTCGCAAATTCACCAAAAGTCCTATACAGATGTGAGGCGTAGAGACTAGGAGTTTGAGGTAGGGGATAAGGTATTACTCAAGGTATCTCCTATGAAGGGAGTAATTCGATTTAGCTAAAAGAGGACGCTCAGTTCTCGGTATATTAGTCCTTATGTGGTTTTACGAAGGGTTGGAAATATTGATTACAAATTGGAGTTGCCTTCTAGTTTGAACTCCATTCATCTGGTATTTCATGTCTCTATGTTGAGAAAGTGTCTTGGTGATCCTTCTTCGATTGTTCCTTTGGAGGGGTTGGGTATCTTTGACTCCCTGTCTTATGAAGAGGTCTCAGTTGAGATCTTGGATAGGCTGGTTCGTCGGTTGCAAACCGAGGATGTTGCTTCAGTTAAGGTTCTATGAAGGAACCATAAGGTGGAAGAATCTACTTGGGAAACGGAGGAGGACATGAAGTCTAAGTAACCGAAACTATTTTCTGCTCTTGGGATTCGTGTGGAAGGTATGTGTCTTCAACACATCATTATTTTTTGAGTTTTTTTATTTTCTGAATTTGTTGAAGAAAAGATTAATATCCTTGCCTCTATGGTTTCAAACTTTGTTAAAGATTGGAAATATATTTGATAATGCAAATGACTCGTGCATGTGGTCACCCCTATCTTCTCCATCATTCAGGTACGAATGTTCCTAGTAGGGAAGATTCAAATACCTTGGTTTCTGGACCTTAGAAAATTTCCTGGAATTTTGGTCTCTGGACCCAGTATGACTCATAGGTACGAGCCATATGTTGGGGTATGAATGCTATGGTCCAGTCGTATGCTGACCAATGTTTGTTGGTGGGATAGATTGTGGTCACTGGAATGGGTACGACTTGTATGGTACAAATCGTATGGTCGATATGAATCATTTGGTTTATTTACTTAACCTTAGGCTTGGTAACCTAGGTTGGATATGAGTATGAGTAGCTCACCGTGAGCTATAAGTCAAGGTATGAGTCGTACCCAGGACTCGTATGGTGGATAGTGTTCAAACCTTCTGTGATTCTATCTTTCCAGGGATATAGGTGAAAGGTACAGATCATATATAGTTTATACGACTTGGGTAGGATGATCCATACACTGGACAATATTAGGTCCAAGGGTTAAGTCTTAGGATACGAGTGATGGGTACCACTCGTATCGAAGGGTACGACTTATAAGGGTCAGTCGTGCCCCTGTGATAAGATTTTATGCAACTTAAGTGGGGGTATTTTGGACATTTCCCCACTTACCTTAATAAAGTCTCACAACTTATAACTCTCTTCCTAAACACTCCATAATTCTCTCAAAAGCTTTTGGGCAAGAAAGCTAGGGTTTTACAACTAGGGGACTAATTTAGGGATCTTGTTGGTAGTTTTTCTCCATCTACTTTGTAAATTAAGGCATGTTCTCTTCCCCAATTGTTAGTTCCAACTAAAGACATGGTTTTATACAATGTTTTTATAATTTAAATGTTGTATGATTTTGGATTTTCCAATGTGATTTGGGGTTTTGGTTATAAATTCTCGATTATGGTTTTCCCTTGTTTTAATTATTCTTTTGTATGCATTAATGGTGGTTTTGGATAATTGGTTGCATGGGAATGGTTCTTTGGAAATGAACTTTAGTTTTGGAAATACTATGCCCCCAATGTGTTTGATAAAATGCCTTTAACAATGTTTTCACTATAATATTGGGTTTTCAATGGAACTTATGCATGGTTTAAACTTGGAAATGGAACCCTAAATGGTATGAATGGTTTAAATGATTTTAAATGGATGGGAAAGGCCTTGGTGTCCATGGTTTTGGGTAATTGGAGATCATAAAGGGTACATGGAATTCCTTAAACCTATATGTGGTTGGCTATAGACAAAACTTGCAAGTATAGTTGGTATGACGATACCACTACTAATGGCCTTGGTTAATAAATGGGTAATGGATTGATTGGTTGCTTGGTAGTGGTTTTTAATTGGGCAATAATGGCAGGGTGCATAGTAAAGCCATGGAAGGTGGAGGTTCCGCGGGGGGGAGGGGGACAAAAATTGGAAACTCATATTTGCCGATGTGAGGTTTGGTCTTGGTGATCATGTGCATGATGTCACACTTTATATTTGGGGAAAGTACTAGTCATCTCAGGTTTTATTCCCTGGTCTTGCAGATTTATGCATTGGGGCCTTTTTAACAGGGGGAACTGAACCCATATAACTCATGGGTAGTTTAGGATGGCAAAGCTACACATCCCACATAAAGGGTTTAATGGCATGCTAAACCTGGATCTCTTTTCCCGACATGGTTCTATATATATGCATAGTTGTGTGCATATGGTTGGTTTTACTTGGTTTTATAAATGATATTATTTTATCCTTATCCTGAGTTCATGCTAGCGATCACTTGCTAACCCATCTCCGGGCGACTGTATACCCACGCTATGCAGGAACAGACCATTCTACTCCTCCTACATAGTGATTGGATCGGGGACAACTGTTAGATTAAAGTTCCGAGCTTCAATCTTTCTAGAAGGCTCTATTTCATGTTATGGATATTTTTAGAGGTTTTGATTTAATTTTGGATATTGGTTTTTGATATGTTTGGGGGCATGTCCCAATCAGATATTCTTACTCTTTGGTTCGAGGCTTTGTGGTACTACTATGGGTTGGAATAAGAGGGATCGGTTTGGTGTTGGCCTTAATATTGGCACTAGTCTTGGGGAAGACATCATTGGACATAATATCTCACTGTTCTATCATATTTCATCTTGGTATTAATCATATTATGTTTTAGAACTTATTTGGTTTTGGCCTGGTTTATAGCCCTCAGATCAGTATTGATATGGCTTGGGGGTTTTGTTGGTACCATTTGGTTTGACGGGATGACTTAATAGAGTTGTTCTACGAATAGACCTATCCCAAAGTCAGTCCTTGTCTATTTATGCTATCTTGTTACATGTTTGGAATTCAGCCGACTCAAGGTATGCTAATGGTGGTTGGGTTGGGTAGCTGGCGGTGATCCCCGTTCCTGGTTGGACTTGGGATGCCCATTACGACAAGAACCTTGGTCGGGTTGTGTCAAGCACCCTTTGGTGCTAGAGCTAAAGACGTGGCAACCAGGACCTTATTAGCCCAGTAGTAACCCTGACTGATGGAAAATCCCACTGTAGGTGGCCCAACTGACCACACTTAACAAACTTATTCCTTCCCTCCTCACAAAATTTGTGATACACCTGTCCACAGAAATGGCAACGGGGATAAGATTGGGATGACTAAGCTCCACTTGTCTGAGATTGGGCACCTTGTGCCCTAAACCCACTATTGCTCTGAAAACGACGATCACCGAATGACTTACGATACGGAGCACTAGCCATAGAATAGGAACAAGAATTGCCTTACTTTTTCTTAGGCCATTTTCCACCACTATACCACTATACTGTTGACTTCCACCTTGGTTTGAATACCAAAACTTCTTACTCAGCCTCTCCCCAATTTTTGACTACTTTTTCTTTTCCTCCTCGATTTGTTCCATATACACCACAAGTAGAGAGATATCCATATCCTTGTTCAACAAGGTAGCCCTGCTCTCAAAAATCATATAACGAGGCAACTCGGAAGCGAATTTCCTCATTTTAGCCTTTATGCTAGATACTAATTCAGGAGTATAACGCGATAACTGATGAAACTTTGAGGCATACTACTTTACTATCATCCTTTCTTGATTTAAATTCATGAATTCCTCAGCCTTTGACTCCCTCAACTCCTAAAGAAAGAAGTGATCAAGAAAAGCACTAGAAAAGTCACCCCATAAAGCGGTCTCAACATCATTGCCCCTAGACTGGTCGTATTCTTCATACCACTGATACACCACATCTTTTAACTGATAAGCAGAGAACTCCACACCCTCCATATCAGTAGCATGCATCACACGAAAAATCTTCTCCATCTCATCAACTAAATTTTAAGAATCCTCCTCAACCTCTGAACCAGTGAAAGTTGGAGGACTCAACCTCATAAATTGTCCAACTCTAGTGACTTCAAACAATGGAGCAATAGAAGTAACACGCTCAGTCTGAGATCCATCAACTATGTACAGAAATGGATCGACCGACGAAACTCAAAATTAGACATATCAATTTGAGGTGTTTGAGGAGGGCTAGGGGGAGCCAGTGGAACTCCACGTGGGGAAGTAAAATCAGGAGATGGATCTATAGAATGGATCTGAACTCCATAAGTAGTACGAGCACCATCGATATTATCCTCATAGGCATAGAAGACTTTCTATGAGCATAAGATCTTCTGGGAGGCATGATCTGAAAAGAAAACATATGGGAACTAGGGGAGATTTCAGGATCTTAGACTCTATAGCCTGAAATAAAACAACAAGAAGGAAAACATTCCTAAATATTCCGTAGCCTCTCCCTTATAAGTGTGGCATGTTACACACCTATAAAAAAGACTCTACTTGACACAGATTTGTGGATACCCAATGACACCAAACCTAGGATCTGATACCAACTATATCACGACCCAAACTAGGGCTTGACCTTGAGGGGCATCTCAAGCCCAACAAGGACCGGAGACAACCCCCTTCTCCTAACCAAATAGAATGCAATACCCTCAATAATGACAGAATTTCGAACATATAACAAGATATCATAAGATAAGCTCAAAGAATTAAGATATGTCTATAACCAATAAATACTAAGCAACCCAAAGACAATGAAAATGTTTATGTGAACTCATCAAGTCTAGTTTATAAAAATAAAACCGATGGAATAATTAAGTTTTACAGAGAATGGAAGCTCACCACTTCACAGCAAACAAATGACGAATCGAGCCGATCCACTTAACACTGTGTAAGAAAAGTAAAAGTATCTTTAGTACCTATATCACTTGGGGATACAACATTCAGAGATAGTTACTGGTTTGAGCACTAGCATGTAACTCAGGGATAAGGTTAAAATAATAAAAATTCAAAATTCAGTTCAACTCAATGTACATGTTCACTTACATGTATGCATACATATATATTTATATAACATGTAGAGATAAGGAATAAGGCTTAACATGTACTTTAAAACCTTAGATTTGATGGTGTAGCTCAACCATCATTTAATAGTACCCAGGGATATATGGCCCCCAGTTTTTACCCCTGGTCGAGCCCTAGTGCATGTAGCCGCACGAACCAGAGAATAATCTCATATATATGAATTTGAGACTCGAACCTCTCAATCATATACTAAGGTGGCTTAAGCACTTGATCATGAAATATAATATAGTGGACTCGAACCTCCCAATAATAATAATAAGGTGGACTCAAACCACCTGGTCATAAGCTAGGGGACTCGTACTCCAGGCCATTTCAACCCCTACAACAGCAAATGCAATTTCTAGTATTAGCTTCTCAGGACCTCTACTTTCACTAGCTAGATACACAACCCTCTTTTAAGCCCCATTAAAATAATTATGACACATTCCCATTGATTAAACCATAATACACATTTAGGCATACACTGCTGTATCGTCATACCAACCACACTTGCAAGGTATCATCAATATGCCAAATCAATTCCATTTAACTCGAGAGAACAACTCTATTTGTCCATTAATACAAGGTGTGGCAAAATTGAAACCCTTTGTTTATTAAATCAAACCATCATATTTAATAACCTCTTATATCATGCAATTATTCCAATATTAATTCAATACTATTATACTCATGCTCAGAAAAACTTCCACAAAATTTGGGTTAGGGTTATTGCCATTTCAATTGTAAATATTCATTAAATTTGGAGAAATCACAATTCCCTAGCTTATTCACCATGCCCATGCACCTTATAAGTTCAAAACCATAAATAAAGCATGAAAAATTACATGTAAACCATGGAAAATATTATTTAGAATCAAACATTCAAAACCCACAACCCATGTTCCAAAACCAACATGAAAACCACATGAATAACTAGTTAGAACACACGCTTTTACAAAATATTAGTTGGGGAAGAGTAACAAGCCTAAAATATCAAAGTTATAGAGAGAATTTTCCCTTGAAGCTCTAATTGATCAACTTATTTAAAACCCTAAGTATCTTACTTGAGAGAATTTAGATAGTTTAAGAGATTGTTTTGATTATGCATAGTATGCTAATGAAGTCCCAAAGAGGGTTTTAAGTCATGGGGGCTAAGTGGGGGTAGGAGGGAAATTACCAAGATGCCTTTTATTAAAAGACTAAAAATCGGCACCCAATCGTTTCAAGTGACCTCATGAATCATATGGTCACCCTAAGAATCTTTTAGTCCAGTCATAGTATGGACAGTGTCTAAGGTCACCCCATATTAGCTGGGTTAGGAGTCTCACTATATGATTCGTAGCTGGTCCTTACGATTCGTAAACATGCTAGTCACAGTCACAACATGTACTTAGGATAGTACATTGGCTCCCCTACGATTCACCCCCTATGACTCGTTATGAGTTCCTATGACTCGTAGGTTCCAAGTCGTAGTCAAGACAGAAACTCCAGGACAACATACTAGCCAGGCTACGATTGGGTCCCTAAGACCCACAATGACAACCTATGACTTGCAGGGTAAGTCGTAGTGGGGAAAGTAAGCTCAAAAATCAAGAAATTTTCCAGGGACCAAAAACCAAGGTGTTATAGTATATTAGCAGACACACTGAAGTATGTCAAGAGAGAAAAAAACTTGCAACTTCTTGGTTTCTGAATTTTATTGTATTTTTATTTTTGTTTAGTTCAACTATTCATTTTGTTGAGACATATATCTATACTCTATATCTCTATCTCTATTATATTAAAATTATGAAGGACCTTAGAAATATTGTTTGAACTTTTTTATCTTTATTTAAAGTCGCTGCTTTAGATAATATCGTCTTTTTACTTTTTTTTTTCCAATTATTATTTAGTTAAATTAAGGACCCCTAAAATATATGTAAAAAAAGTTTAAAAATTAAATAGATGAAAAGAAATAAATAAATATATAAATCCTAAAATATATGGGAAGCAATTAAGAGCCCTAAAATATATGTGAAGAACCACAACTTTGTCGTTTGTCTTTTTTTTTGGGTATTTTATTTCTTTTTATTTTTCTTCTTGCCTTTTTATTAAGTTTTGATTATTTTGAAAAATTGATTTATAATTTGTCTTGAATTTAATTACTTTCTTACTTTTGTGTAGATTTGTTGATTCATGCATAATGATTCAAGTCACAAATTGTATTAACTTGTGCTGCAAAAAGCAAAAAAGGCTAGAGGTTACTGCTATTATAACGAATATGTTAATATTACCCTTGATTAGTTGATGTGCAATTAATGATCAAATTATTTTTTTATTTTTCTCTAGCATTTTGTCACAACAATCTTTATGACCACTGTCTTAGATGTCTTGGGTACATCCAAGCTTCTCATTTACCCCTTCTAGATCTTCTAAAATTTGTACTATTGCAAACTTCTCTATTGCTAGGATGAACATCAGTTTGAGGTAGAACTCAGTGGGATTCTACCACGCAATTCTAGGATTACCAAATTCATCTTGCTTTTCTGATTCTATCGAGAACTTCAAATGCTAATCTCTATATTACTCTCAGATTACAAAATTGAGAATGATCCCTATGTCTTGCTTACTAGAGGTGGACTTTAACAAGAGTTATTGTGCAAAGGACATAAAACCGAGCATTGTTGTGGTACTCCTAGGTGTTGTTTTTGCACAGTAACCGACTTGAGTATCAATGCCAAAGGCTTCATTGCTGTCTTTGTAGTTGTATGGAGAACTTCTTTGCAATAATATGTAAGTTGTCTCAGCAATTTGATATCGTATGCCATCTTGAAAAGTTTGATCAGATCAGGTAAATAATGCACTAATAATTTCAACTTTCAATATGACATGTTTAAACAACAAAATTAAAGCGTATTTTGGTACATTAGACATATTTTAAATTTAAGACAACATGATTCACAATTTCTTTACTTTTTTAAACTTAGTGTTAAGTCAAAATATCCAAACAAATTGAAACAAGGAGTTCCTTTTTTTGGTTTTCAATTTTTTTTCTAAGAAAGTTTCTAGTAACAAATTACCATAAAGTTAAGAGTATTCTCTGTAATGATTTCTCTTAATCCCTACCCCCTCCCTGGTTGATGCTAGCACGGTGTATGTCGGCTTTATGTATCATATTGTGTTATATTTTGCATGCTTTTACTATTTCCAAACTTCTTAATCACCACTATTGGTTAAGAGAGTTTGATGCTGATATGTTTTCACTATTACTTGATCTTTAATGTAATTCAAGTGGTATTTTCAGTCTTAGTTTATCCTTTTATTATTATTTATGTGGTGGTGTCTGACTGGATATAGAATTATACAAGTCTAGTTTGAAACTTTTGATCTAAAATAAGTTACAGACAGTTGTGCGACTATAAATCATAAAATAAGTAGTTTAAAGTTAAATTGTTTCTAATTGAGAAAGTATCACATTCTAACTAACTCAATAAAAATATACCTACATTTAATGGGACAAAGGGAGTATCTTATGTGGTGGTATTTGACTTGATGCTAAATTTATATAAGTCTAAATTTGAAATTTATGATCTAGAATAGGTTATAGACATATGTGTGGCTATAAATCAGAAAATGAGTAGTTTAAAGTTAAGTTGTTTCTAAATAAGAAAGTATTGTTATTTTCGGGTACAAAATCTATATATTTCAATACGAACTTCAACACCAAGTTCAAGAACAACTTTCAAGAACTACAATGAAGTTCAACAACTTCAAACACAAGTTCAAATGAATAATCAAATGCACTATTAAAATGAAGTTTATATCGACTTTAAGAAAATGAAGATGAAGCAACAAAAATTGAATCAAAGTCCACCGACTTCACGGTGTGTTCTTAAGAATTTTATTCCCCTCAAGTACCCGAGGCTAATGGAATCTTTCCTCCTAGGATAAAATGATTCACTTTAAGAAAATAGTGGTGCCTCAAAATTTTGAAAACTTCAAACTCACTCAATGATTTGATGACTGCACAAGAGTTTTTGAAGAAGACGAAGATGTTTTTTCAACTCAAATTCGTGTCTTTACTTAAGAAAAAATTTAGGTATTCATAGGCAACAAGGTGTTGTTTCACAAAGAGAAGTAATGGTTTAGAAAGATGCAACTCTTCGAAAAAGGTGTAACTCTATGAAAAAGTCATAACCCATTAATAAGGTTATAACCATCCAAAGTGATAAGGTTCCATTTCAAATTGCATCCTTTCTCTTGGTGTCTTTCAAGAAAAAATACCTATTAATTTTTCATTCACACCTCTTAAAAACCTAACAGCCCCCCATATGAATGGTGAATGATTGTATTATAAAAAAATATACGGACAAGTGTGTGATCTATAAGCAAAGACTAATTGCATCTAGATAAGTAGGTTTTTCTTTAAGCTTTCTGTAGTGAACTTGTATCAAATGAACTCGGTCAATTGGTAGATGTGATATCTTTGAACCATTGAACTTTAATGTACACCTAGACAATAGAAGTCACACAACTAGTCTTTTAGTATTTATGGTTCTCATGGTTTTGTTTGTTTCAGACATAAACATGGCCTAATTTCATGAGAGCTTAGAGAATAAGACTTTACTATCATTCTCCTTGAAGTGGATTTCACTTCACTCTCACATAGGTGATTCCTAAATGTTTAATACCTTAGATCAAACTATTTGATCAAATATGCCAAACTTAGAAATCATTAAAAAGTTTTAAACCATAAGCTTTATCCTTGTTTCCTGAACATTGTCTTCATTATGAGAATAGGTTGAGTATATTGGCAATGTTGAACCGTCTGTCACAACTTTTTTTGATGTCCTTGAGCCTAGCTCTTGGGTTCTCCAGTATGCTAGGTATAGTTACCTTCATTATGACTTTTCCTAGGTCGTAAACCCATTCTCTTTGATGATTTCTCAGCTCCCTCTCTATATAGGCCTTACGTAAGTGGATCCAACATATTATCCTTTAACTTCACATAGTCAATCATGATAATTCCACTAGAGAGTAATTCTTTAATAGTATTATATCTCTATCTTATATGATAAGATTTACCGTTATACATCATGCTCCCTACCCTACCTATTGCCACTTGACTATCACAGTGTATACTTACTAGTGCCAAAGGTTTGGGCCAATAATGAATATCTTCCAAAAAATTTTGGAGCGATTCAACTTCTTTACCGGCTTTATCTAACGCGATAAAGTCTAATTTCATTGTAGAGCGGGCAATACATGTCTATTCGGATGATTTTCAAAAGGCTACTTCTCCACCTAAAGTAAATACATATCCACTCATGGATTTTACTTTATTCGATCTGGTGATCCAATTTGCATTACTATATTCTTTAATTGCCACTGAATATTGGTTATAATGCAGAGCATAGTCTTGAGTATGTTTTAGATATCCAAAAACTCTTTTCATTGACATCTAATGAGTTTAATTGAGGTTACTCGTGTGCCGACTCAATTTACTAACAACACATGCTATGCCTGGTCGCGTACAATTTATGATATACTTCAAACTTTCCAACACTTTTATGTAGTCCAACTGTGAGTCACTTCCACCTTCGTTCTTTTGAAGTGTAAAGCTTACGTCTAGTTGAGTCTTAGCAATACAAAAGTCAAAATACTTGAATTTATTAAGTACTTTTTTAATGTAATGAGATTGTGACAACGCCAACCCTTGTGGAGTTCTATGAATTCTTATTTCTAAGATCACATATTAAAATCGAAGATCTTTCAAATCAAACTTGCTCTCAAGCATTTATTTCATAGCATTTATGTCAGAAATATCTCTACTTATGATCAACATATCACACACATAAAAGCAAATAATGACTTCATGATTTGAAGTGTCTTTAATGTAAACATATTCATCACATTCATTTATATTGAAGATGTTTTCCAACATGGTTTGGTCAAACTTTTCATGCCACTGTTTGGGTTCTTATTTTAGTCCATAAAGTGATTTAACATGTT
Organism: Capsicum annuum; assembly: GCF_002878395.1. Taxonomy (NCBI): domain Eukaryota; kingdom Viridiplantae; phylum Streptophyta; class Magnoliopsida; order Solanales; family Solanaceae; genus Capsicum; species Capsicum annuum. The sequence continues at coordinate 61,504,025 of NC_061113.1, read as the reverse complement.
TGCACACTTTCTTTTCTTTACTAGTAACCACAAAACCCTTAGGTTGTTCCATGTAAATTTCTTCCTTCAATTCTCCAATTAAAAATGTTATTTTTATATCTATTTTATGGATTTCAAGACCATATACCCCCGCCCCCCACCTCTAGGGAAACCAACCTCCAAATGGACGTTATCCTTGTTATAGGTGAGTTTGTGTTGAAATAATCAAGCCCTTCTTTTTGTCTAAAGCCTTTCACAACAAGTATTGCCTTGTATTTGTCAATAGTACCATCAAATTTTATTTTTCTTTTGAAGATCCATTTGAAGCATAAAGGTTTATTTATTGAAGAAAGATCAACCAACTCCCAAGTATGGTTGCTCAAGATTGAATCAATCTCACTATTGACTGCCTTTTTCAAAAGGGATGAGTCTGAAGACGACATCACTTGTTTAAATATTTGAGTCTCATTTTTATAAAGAAATGTTACAAAATTTGATCCAAAGGAAGTTAATGTTCTTTGATGTGTACTATGCCTTGGATTCTCATTATTAAGTACATTCTTTTTTGGTTCATCTCGAGGTCGTTTAGACTCTCCACTAGACTACTCATGTCCAGTTTTATATGGATAAATATATTCAAGGAATTCAATATTATTTGATTCAATTATCATATTTTTATTAATATCTAGATGTTCAAATTTATGAACCAAAAATCAACATGCTTTACTACTTTCAACATATCCAATGAACACACAGTCCATAGCCTTAGGTTCTATTTTTACCCTTTTAGGCATAAGAACTTGAACTTTTGTTAGACACTCTCATACTTTGAAATATAAAGTTAGGTTTCCTTCCTTTCCATTTTTCATATGAAATTGAATGTATCTTAATATGGGTCACTCTATTGACTATTTGATTTGCTTTAAGGATAGCTTCCCCTACAAGTTTTGTGGTAAATCCAAAATTATGAGTAAGACATTCATCATTTCCTTTAATGTTTGTTTTTTTCCTTTCGGCAATCACATTTGATTGAGTTGAATATGGGACAATAGTTTGATGGACTATTTCATTTTCTGAATATATCTACACAAAAAGAGATTCATACTCTCTACCCCTATTGCTTCTTATCATTTTAATATTTTTAGCCAACTGAATTTCAACTTCTGTTTTATATTGCCTAAATACGTCTATTACTTCATCCTTACCATTTAGCAAATAAGCATAATTTTATCAGTGCAATTATCAGTAAAAGTTATAAAATACTTTTTCCCACCATGAGATGATGGTGACTTCATACCACAAATATCTGTATGTATTAAGTCTAAGGGATTAGAATTCCTTTCAACATACATATATGAATGCTTGACATACTTTGATTCCATACATGTTTGACACTTTGATTTTTTTCACTCAAAGTTCGGCAAAACTTCTAAATTGATTAGTTTTTGCAAGGTTTTTTAATTGACATGTCCTAAATGTTCATACCACAATTCATTTGACTAAAGTAAATAAGAAGAAATAAAACTTTTCTTGATTTCAATAGTCATTACATTGATCTTAAAACGGCCCTTGGTGAGGTAAACTTTACCTGTATACACTTCTCCTTTTCTAATTACAACCTTATAAAAACAAATATACATTTGAATCTATTTTTGGTCAGAAGTGAAATAGAAACCAAGTTCTTTCTCAATTCTGAAACATGAAGGACATTATTGAGTGTCACTACCTTGCCTGATGTCATCATTAAGCAAAATTTTCTCATTCCTTCAACTTTTGATATTATGGAGTTATCCAAATAAGTCTTCTCCTCATATATAGCCTAAGCATACAATACAAACAATTCCTTGTTGGCACATAAGTGATGGGTGGCTCCAGAATCAATCCACCTCTCTCTAGGATTACCAACCAAGTTTCATTGTGAAAGCATAATGCAAAGATCATCAACATAATTTTTTGATTCATCCACATTGGCTTGATCTTTCTTATTGTATTTATTAGGGGATCTATGGTCTACCAACTTATGGCCAACCTTTCCACAATTAAAATAATTTCCTTTGAATATCTTCTTTGAAGGAATTCTTTGTTGTCCAGATGTTTTCTTTTATTTCTATTCTTTGTTAGGGTCATCCCCCACAATATTTGCTCCACTAATTGCGGAATTCCCTTTTGACCTCTTATCAGTAGCTTTGTTATCTTTCTTAATTTGAAACCTCATAATGAGGTCTTCAACTGAAATCTCTTTTTTATTATACTTCAAGTAGTTTTTGAAGTCTTTCCACAAAGGTGGTAACTTCTCTATTATAGCTGCTATTTAAAAAGACACATTCAAAATGAATCGTACATCAAAGGTCACATGATTATTAAGAACAAACTTAACATGTTCAAATAAGATATTTACTATGTTCATACCTTCTGCCAGGAGATCATGGATGATTACTTTTAATTCTTGAACTTGAGAGACGACAATCTTACTATCTATCATCTTAAAGTCAAGAAATCTTGAAATAATGAACTTTTTTTTTTCCTGTATCTTAGTCTTACATTTCTTTTTCAAAGCTTTCCATAATTCTTTCGAGATTTTCATACTGTTGTACACATTGTACAAGTCATCTTTAAGGCTACTCAGTTCTTACAAAAGAAATTTGAGTGTTTCCAAGACCCCATTAAAATAAAACGTTCCTTTTCTGGTTTTTCTTTGGGCAATTATGGAGAGTTTTAAAAGATGAACCATTGAAGACTTAGAGTAGTCAAGTAAAAAAATATCTTTTGCTACCAACATTTGAAATCCACACTTGAAAACTTTTTAGGTTTCTCCGCTAGTGCCATAACAGGTGCAACAGTTGAACGGATTGATGTAGCAATAGTTGTTGCTGCTACACTTGACATTCCATCATTAGCATCACTTTCAACAGACTTTTTTATTTTCACAAAGAGACAACCAATTTATTATGTCAAATTACTAACTATAAAGTTCTAAAACTTTAAACACTAACTTGTACCTAGTTTAACAAGGAAGTTTTTATGTTCTTTGAATCGTCAACTGAATGAAATTTAACTCATGATGAAGTTTTTATATATTCAAATCACTATTAACTTCAAACAGAGTAGATAGCAAAAATTTTTAATCTCCAGAAATGCAAAAAATACAGTGTTAAATGAATCGGTGAAGTTCTTATATTCTTCAAATCGAATTCCCAAATTGATTTCTCGGTGAAGTTTTTATATTCTTCCAACCAAGGGAATAGAAAATTACAAGACTTTCGTCTCCACAAAATTAGTTTCAATAAAGATTACAAAAGTTCTTTCTTTATAAATGGTAAAGTTTTCTTTTCCTTCACCAAATAAGTACAAAAATAAACATATTTTTTCAATAAATTCCTTAAGATTGTTATTTTTGGGTACAAAATTTGTATAGTTCAATAAGAACTTCAACACCAGGTTCAAGAATAATTTTAAGGGCACCAATAAAGTTTAACAACTTCAAACACAAGTTCAAATGGATAAGCAAAATGAACTATCAAAATGAAGTTTATATCAACTTTAAGAAATGAAGATGAAGCAGAAAGATCGAATTAAGTGCACCGAATTCACAGTGTTTCCTTAAGGAATTTATTCCCCTCAAATATTCGAGGTTAATTGAATTTTTGCTCCCAGGATAAAATGATTTAGTTTCAGAAAATAGTGGTATCTCTAATTTTTTGAATCTTCGAACTCACTGAACGATTGATGATCAAACACGAGTTTTAAGAAGAAGAATAAGATTTTTTTCAACTCAAATTCATGTCTTTACTTGATAAAAAATTTAGGTATTTATAGCCATCAAGGTGTTGCTTCATGAAGAGAAGCAATGGTTCAGAAAGGTGCACCTCTTTGAAAAGGTGCAACTCTTTGAAAAAGTAACAACCGATTATAAAGGTTATAACCATCCAAAGTGAAAAGGTGCCTATTCAAATTGCATCCTTTCTCTTAGTGCCTTTCCGAAAATGTTATAACCATCCAGTGTACTAAGCTCTCGACAAGCGCAGGATCCTGGGAACTAACTAAAGAAAAATTATACCTGCATTAAATTGGGATAGAGAGAGTATCTTATACTATGTTGTTCTTGATTTTTACTCTTTTTCCCATGATGATTTTTAGAATATAGCCTGAAAATTTATGATAGACTCACTTATTAGTGTTTTTCTCCTAATTTTTCATTCTACAAACACATATGCCATGTAGATTTTGGATGTGTATAGTTAAATTATTTGATCTAGATCCTGCAACATGGAGAATATGAATATCTATTGGCAATTCAGGGATGACCAACAATCAAAAGTATCATAAGATCATACATTGACTACAATTGCTACAAATTAGCTGAACAAATAAGGTCCAAGGGCGAGTGGAGGAATAACCTTGACTTTTTGGAAGTCTCAGATGAAAGTAGATCCAGGGATTATCTTAGTTTATAGGAATATAATATGTGGTAAACCTAAACTTCAACATGTTAAACATTGATACCAATATTACTTAGAATATGACAAAAGTTCCATTAGGAATGGCATTTACAACATTACTGTTGTTTGTCTAAAACCTAAAGTCAACAACATAAAATATGTCATTTAGCATATTTAATAACAACCACATGAATAAAACTTGTGACTATTGCAATAACACTATGGGCATCAACGAAAATAATATTATTGACAAAGGGTTTACAACTGGAAGGTCAAACAAATTTGCAGGTGATAATCATTTGCTGAAACTCTACTAGCCCTGGATTAGTAGCAACAAAGTTGCACGATTGGATATTGAAGAGTCAATAAATTTGAAAAAAGACATGAAAATTGTAAGGAAGTGCAAAAAGATTATATCAGTTTTATGCCATCTCCCTATCATGCAGTGATATTTTACTCTCTGAGGAAAACAAAGTTAAAAAGATTCAAACTTTATCTATCTTCAGTCCCTCTCTTCTTTTTTTTTGTTTGGTTTACATTTATTTGATTAGGGTATCTTAGTTTGAATCTTTTTTGATAATTTTTTTTGTTCTATTTTTCTTGACCACAAACAATTCTTGGATAGTCAGTTTCTTCAGTTGCAAAAATTATAGGATGAGAGCAAACGACCTTCCTTTTTTTGAAGATACTAAAAAACCTCCAAACAATATGTCCATGTCTATGTGAATAGTAGTAGTGACTTTTTATGATTTTTTTAGGCGAATCAATCCCATATAACAAGTTGAAAGTTCATTTAATCAGCTAATGGATCTACTAAGTTTTTTTCAACTTTTGTTTGTTTAATTGAATGTTTAAAGAGGTAGCTGAATAGGTTTGTATTCTAATTATATATACAAGTAGAAAATTGTGAATTTTATGCAGGTTGATGCCCATGTCCATCAATTCAGGAATAACAGTTCCAGGTATTTGACTTTTATATTGGTTAAAACTTGCTAACGTAACCACTTCAATCGATCCTTAAGCATTAAATTTTCTTATTATAGTGAAGAATTGACCAAAGATCCTATAGACATACATTGAGGTTAGAGCTTAAGGTTAAATATTAGTAGGTAGTCGAGTGCGTTTCTTTTTCAGCTTTATTAGTATTGCTCTTCTATTATTTTATTCTTTGACTTTAGTATTACCATTGTTTTTCTTTGCTTCAACAATTGTATTACTTATTTTAGCTATTGCTCTCTTCTTCATTTATTTGCAATTCCTTTATTATTTGTATCCTACTTTAAGGAAGCAACAAATATCAAAAAATCAAAAAAGAGAGGACATATCTAATAGGGCATCGGTCTCGGTAGTGTACAAAAGATTTGCTAGCTCCCCTACCCTCTTTCATCACCAGTTAACAGTGATTGTGCTAGAGAAGTTGTGGCTTCTTCCTTAAGTAATCAACCACAAAAGTTTTGAGGAGAATATAAGCAACTCCTCCATCTTTTTGTGAATTGTTCTTTTTCTTTTGCTAGCCAATTTTCTTTTGTCCCAAAATTCTTTATTTTTTGTTAATGTTTTTCATATTGTATTACCTTTTGGGGAGTTTTTTTTTTCATAAATGATTTTTGTTTTTAACTTAGAGAGTTGAATACATTCTTATTTGAATTTTGTTTCTATGATAAAACCTAGATTGATAGTTAGATAATTTATTAGGATTTGGTTGGTAAGCATGCGAATACGGTATTAAATTTACAATATATATAGTCTAATAATATGTAATGCTCACAATCAATTAGTATGAAGATAATGATCGATTCGATACATGTATGAATGAGCTCAGAATCAACTTAAAATAAAAATTTCTCATGATAAAAATCCATCTCATGATATCACCGGTATAAATAGTCATGTTAGACTTCAATAATATCAAATTGAAATCCTCACTGACGTATATAATAATAATTAAGGAAATTGATTCTCAAGTAAGGCACATTATCAACAATTCAAGCCTCCACTCGGATGACACAATAATAAATAACGCAATTAAATGCACAAATAAGGCCTATAATATCATATAAATTCCCCACTGGGTATTCACAATAATTAAATCCTCTCAAGTCAACAACAATTTATAAATAAGCCCCCACTTAGGCACACAATATTAATAGTATTCTTATAAATATAACTCCCACGACTAATTTACTAACTCATAGCATTCTTTACCTGTATGATTAGCTGCGCAACATGCTTTACCTGGATGATTAGCTGCCTAGCTCATTCTGAAGAAAGTTAAATCATAACCTACCTTAAAGAGCCGAAAATCCAAGCCTAGACCTTCAACATGGAACTGTTCTTTCACAAATAACCTCAAAACGAGCTAAATCAATAAAAAATATATTTTATGTGTCAAAAGAAAGTTAATGATTCCAATATTGGCTATATTTATATCGGGTTCAAAAATCGTTCAAAAAATAGTTTCAAAATCAAAAGAGTTAAAACTAAAATTTTAATTTAGAAATATGCTTCTTATGTCTATAGGAGTCTACAGCTGAAACCCACATGAAAATGAGTTGAAGTCGGTATTCAAATCGATGAAAAATCTTTGTAAGAGTTTATAGGAAAAATCTCAAATTCTAGTTTGAAAACAAGATTAAAAGGTGTTTTTAAAGACATAATCAATGAAAAATAATGAAAATAAGAATCTAGAGCTTACCCAAGAACAAATGATAAAGAAAACCCTAAAAATCTCCCTTTTTCGAAACTATTAAGTTCAAAAATGATGAAAATCACAAAAATGGAGTATTTTTTCCTTTCTGTGAACTGTACCTCGGAACGCGGTCAACCCTTCGTGTTCATGAGGGTCAATTATGACTAGGCTAATTAAATGACCTTTGCATTTTCTATCATCCCTTTACATTCGTGAAGGCTGATGACCTGGACCCATTACATTTGCGATGAAGTGAAAGACCTGATCTGATTCCAATAACTCTTCGTGATTGTGGCCACCATCTCATGATTATGATGAAGGAGATTTTTCCTTCTCCGCATTCATGGCCAATGGCTCGCATTCACAAAGAATGATTTTGCACCAAATATCAACGGTTGGACCAGCTAAATTCCACGACTTCAAACTGTCTAAACAGACCCTCGACATTCATTTGAGACTCCATAAAAATAAACCAAATATTCCACTAGGATATTTTTGATCTTTCGAATTTATGGAATTATAGAATTTTTGAAAAGAGGTTGTTTACAATAAATTAGCCCCTGGAATCCGTAAAAGCTCATTTTAACTAGTTTTTGAAAGATGGGCTGAAATGCAAAATTAAAATTTTAGGACCCAAACTAACTACTCTCTTAATCCAAAATTGACTTTATCTAATGAAACTATTTGAATTGTCATCCGGTGCTCGAAACAGAAGATGTTGACCACAGTCAAACTCATGACTTTTAAGGGATCTAAAAGTATCAAACTCTCTCAAATTAATCTTGAATCCATTGAGGACCATTCCAACCATACCTACAACTCACAAATAACATACTACAACTACGGAGAATCACATAATAGTCAAAATACATAAAATATAAAAAAATCACAACTATATTTGTTATATTTTTAGCCTATCAACAATAACCCGAATGGAATTATATTGGCGCAAGGTCTTAGGAAGAACCACCACAAGGTCTTAGGAATTATATTGGCGCAATAACCTGACACATGACCGTATACTCTACTATATCTCTCTCTTCATTCAGGACCACCAATAAAGTTACCTCAAGTCACAATACATCTTAGTTGCATCAGGTTGTATGGAATATCCAGATCTATGAGATTCCTCCAACAAACTAGAAATCAAATCATCAACTCAGAGTACCAAAAATTAAGTGGATACTTAATTTTGGAGGATGGGGTGGGGAAGGGGCAATTATAATGTATGGTGTTTCCGTCATGAATTATTTCACCATCACAATAAATTGAAACTGTAACTTTTGGTTCAGAATAAATTCTTTGTGATTAAAATGAAGAAAAATAGAGATATTGATGAGAGATGATTGAAAATGGTGAACATGGTGAAAGTCCCATGCATGAGGCTTCTTTAAATAGTATTTGGAGGATCTTGGAGGGAAAATATTAAATAAAAAAATAAATAGCATAATAATTTAGTCCTCTTTATGATACATCACATCAACATCAAAAGTGTATAATAAAATGTGACAAACTCTGAAAGCAAACTACTCAAATAGTGCTTTGAGGCAAAAACTTTTATTATAAAGCAAAATAAATTATTTTGCCTTATAAAGAGTAATAAATTATTTATACCTTATAAAGAAGAATAAATTATCCCACTTTAAAAAGCGGAATAAATTATTTTATTTTATGAAGTGGAATAATTTATTCTGCTTTAAACCCATTCCCTCTGTCAACATATGTTAACAGTTTCCATTTGAAAAACTTCGTAAAGAGGAATTATTTATTCCACCAAGATTATTTTTATTACACTTTAGAAAGGTGGATTATTTGTGTATCTTGTTAGTTTTATGGTTCACTTAAGTTTCAAATTCATTAAAATTTTATTCTGACACCATCTAGGCACAAATGCATAATACATTGATAAAAACACCTAGGAGCCATTTGCTAAAAAAAGTATTTAATTTTTTGGGATTAATTTTTATTTTATTTAAAAGATAATGTTTAATCAGGAAAACTTTAAATTTAGGTTGATTTCCATTTCATATTTGAAAAATAATTTATAATCTATTTTTTCTTACTTTTACAATATATATGTAAATATACACACACAAACACACACATACACACACACACATACACACACACACACATATAGATATATATGTAACAAAAGAGAAGAATATTTGGAATACATATGTAATGACTTGATATTTGTGAATTATTCATTTTTGTATGATTTGACCATCCTACCCCTCTTCGTAGTTACTTTGTGGTATTTCTGGAGTGTGGGAACAATTAGCATGATTTTCAATGCATTTCGATGTGGTTTGTGCGAGTTTATGATTTTTGGTGGTTATAAAGGCTTATTAGTTGACTTTGGCCAATATTTTTGTTGTTTTGTGCATCAGATGGCAAAACAGACCACACTAATAGATCCAAAATATCTACTTTAGGATGGTAACATAATTGGTGTAATTTTATGTCTTTTATATCTCATTTCGATTCTCGGTTAAAAAAGTTGTTGAAATTAGATTTCGTAGGTCAACTTTGTGAAAATGATGTCTTTTTAAAAATCTAATATAGCCATAAAGTTTGGAGCATCTAATTTAATAGGGTAACATAGTTAATTTGTATTTTTGGGATTCCAGATGATTCTCGAGGAGTCCGCTGAGACTTGGATCCAAGTCTCCAACTGGTGTACTGCTTAAGCGACATTTTGGTTGCTTAAGAGACCTGGTAGACACTCGAGGATATCACTTAAGTGACTCCCTTATCGTGTAAATGACTATCGCTTAAGAGACATCTGGGTCTCTTATGTAACACTTGTGTAACCAATGGGCATAGCATAAGCGCCACCTGGTCGCTTAAGCGACCTAGTGATGACTTAAGCGATGTCTCGGTGGTTTTTATACCTCTTTTTCTCGATTTTCTACTATTTTTTAGACTTGGAATTTGGGGTTTTGAGTTTTTGAGTGATTTCTATATTTTCAAGCTTGGGTAATCTCCAAATTCATATTTCAATTATTTTTCTTCAATTCTAGTCATTTGAATCTTGTTAAAACTTGCATTCAAAAGTGGATTTGGGAATTTTGACCCAAAAGTCCTAAATTAGTAATTATTTGAGCTAAACCCCAATTCAAACCCATTTTCACTTGGATTTTCTTCTACGATTTCTATAATCATGGGTAGTATATTTTTGGACTAAAATTTTATTTTTACCCTTCTTTTCCGAAAACCCATTTTGAGGATTTATTTTGACCCAAACTCGAGATTGCACAATATGGGTATTGTTGGATTCCTCTTGACATATAGATTTTGTATTTGTATGTTCTAGTTTATTTCAGATTCATTCATAAGGAGAAAGCTCCACGTTGAAGGCTTTTAAGATTGATTTTTGGCATTTGAGATAGGTTATGGCTTAACTTTCTTCAAACTAGGTTGGGTAGTTAATATTGATGTAAAATCATGCTTTAATTATGTGATTGTATCATGAAAATGTGTTAATGTCATTATGTTCCTATGTGGGGGCCTATGTTTTTATTATTTGGTGGTTTTGAGATATTATTTTGTATGTGTGACCGTGCGGTGTCTTATATGATGTTGTTAGCCTGGTACATATATATATATATATATATTATTGGTTGTACTCTTTGTGGTGGAAAAAGATTAAATTGGAACTTATGTGGTATCAATGACATCTTACTTGTACATTTCACTTTTTGGTTTTCTGGATTATATTGGATCATGAATAGTTGGCTGATTTGATTGTTTTTTTTAGCTCACATGGTTGGTATGTTGGTTGGATATTTGAATTTCTCATTCTGATTGGTTATGAGCATTACATCCTCATATCATATACATTTGTGAAACATTGGTACCACTATGAAAATACTAATAATACTGGTTTTTTCTGACAGAAAATGTGACATCTTTAAAACCCCACTACTGATGGCTATGCCAGAGAGGAGTTATGAATATTGGTATTATATATTGGATATTGGATTGTATATGGGTTGACGAACCCCCATGGGTCCTACCTCAAAAGCATAGCTCGGTAGGTGTTGTAACACCTCGCATTTTTGGGCTAGAATTTGAACCATCATTTCTACGTGTACAAATTTTAATCCCATAATTTGTATATGAATATATGTGTCATGATCATTAACCTAGTCTGAAGAGTGCTTATGAGGTAAAAAATGTTCATAGGAAACACTTAGAGAAAATTTGAGTTAAAAGCTTTCAATTCAACTAAATTTTGGTATTCGCTCATAACCGAGTGAAAAGTTATGAGAATTTCCATGAGGAACCAGTGAGAGTGGACGATTTCAGCATGGTATGGAAATTATGCTCCGCGATACATGAACCTTGTCCAAGAACTCTAAAACCCGTATTTCTCTTCTATTTTTCAAGGGTAAACAAGTCATTTACGTCCTAAACTATCCTATAACTAGCAGTAACATGATTGTATCATTCTTTAACCCCAAAACACACCAATTACACAATCCATCTTCTCCTAAATCCTCAAGAACACCAAGCAAGGGTTCTTCTATAAGAATTCCACTTCCAAGGATTCAAATTTATGCTTCCCTTAAAGAATTCAAGTAGCTAAGGTATGTGGGATATTCATGTCATGACCCGAACCAGTGCTTGGCCATGACAGATATCTTAAGTCCCACGTAGATCGAGATTACCCCCTTTGCCTAATCGTACTAACACAACATCCCCAAATATCGTATGAATTCCAAACATATAATAATGTAACACATAATAAAACTAATGATAATTATGATATGTTTATACCAACCACCAGTAACCGGACGACCTCCTGTGACCAAATAATCAACCAAACTACTCAATTCCACAGTAATCCAACAAAGCCTCTACAAAATTGAAGGTCAATAAAATATCGGGATATGCCCCCAACAATAGTCAAAACAAATATCCAAAAGGTAACAAAAAAATGTAAAAATAAGAAACCACAATATGAACTGACGTTTTTCAAAGGATGGACGCTTACCACTTCAATCTGATTCTCTTGCTAATCCCGAATCCAAGTCACTAAGTAGGAGATGTAGAAGTATGGCCAATTCCTATATCACATGGGGATACAACGTATGAAGATGGTCAGTGTTTGGAGCACTAGAATATGACTCAGGGATAGAGAAACAAAATAATGTCATGATAACAGTTTAAAATCAATACAGTATTCAATGCATAATATCATATTAAATACATATACATATATAATACCACATGCTGGGGTATTGAGCAAGCCTTAGCATGAACTTTAAAAACCTTAACCTAGGGTGTGTAGCATAACTGTCATAAAACAAGGCAACCACATGCTATATGTGCCCAGATCTCCCCTAGATGGAAGGGCCCTAGAGTGTGTAGTCGCACAAACTAAAGAATATCCATATTCGTATATGCCTTTATGGAGGACTCAAATATCCTAGCATAGTCAAGGTTACTTAAGCACCAATATATACAATATGGGTGACTTGAAACTCCCATTAATATAACAAATATGGAGGACTCAATCCTCTTGGTTATTTAGATACCCACACCGACTAGCGCGGTTTCCAGTGTTTGTCCTTCATGACCTCCACTTTCATGACCCGACTACATATCCCACTTTAAATCCTAATTTAACCATTTATTTCAGAATTATTATCATTCATCCAGTTACTTACCACAAGCATCCCATTGGTATCATCATACCAACCCCACTTGCAAATGTACAATATGCCAAGACAATTATTACATCATTTTGGGACACTAACCCAATGTTCAAAAAGGAATATAAATCAATTTGGTACTTTGGGACTCGAACACCTAAGCCAACCAAACCCTAAAGTTTCAATTCAATTAAATTTATGGCCATCAAAGCCTTTACAAAGTCCTTCATCAATCATTATCATAGTTGTGCCAAAGCCTTAGCTCAAAAACATAATTCAATTTATTACAATATCATTCTCATTAACAATTCCACAAACAACTTGAGGGCATGCCACTATTAAAGCAAAAATCATCAAATTTGGGGTTCAACCATGACCCCTCAATTAAATCACCATTTCCATGCACCCACATGTGTAAAATAGTAATTAAAACATGAATAATCTTAATTTAAACCATAGAAAACATTATTCAAAGATATGCATTCAAACCCCTCAACCTTTGTTTCAAAATTGCCATTAATGATTCATGAACATTCTTTAAACATATGATTTTAGTAAACTAACAATGAGATAAGAGTCACATGCCAGAATTGCAAAGATTCATGAAGGGGAATTAATCCTTAAGCCCTTAGATGGCCACTTTGGAGAAACCCTAGCCAATTTTGTTTGATAGGATCATGAGAGAGTAAAAAGGATGTTTTGATCTTGTAAAGTGTAGAATAAATGCCCCCAAAGTGTGTTAGTGACATGGGGCCTTAAGGGTTTTAAATGGAAAATATACAAAGTACCCACCAACAAAATTTATAAAAAGGTCATCCTTTGTTACGAGTCGACCAGTCGACTCATCACCAAATCATACAACTCATAGCCATAAGTCATATCCTAAATAGTGAGTTGGAAACCCATACATTGTTCATCTTACGACTTCATGATCCCACTCTTGACTCTGACCATATGACTCGTATGGTCTAGTCATTTCCAAGATAGAACCCAACGGGATTAGACACTGGACAACATACAACTCAAACCTACCACTCGTAATATAGTATTGCAACTCATAGTAAGTCACTCATACTTAGAGAAGAACTTAGCCAATTATACACTAGTTTGGTTATGACTTGGGTCCCTACACCCGTAACTATACTATATGACTTGTATGATGAGTCGTCAATGGGGCAGTGAGCTCAAAGCTCAAGAAATTTTCTAGGGTATAAATCCGGGGCATTTAAGTCTTCCCCCTTAGGATTATTTATCCTCAAATAAAGGGACAAGGCATTGACTAGTACGATTAAAAACAAACATCTCTACTCTTATCATTAACTAAGTTAGAAAACAAAGATTCGAAGAAAATCAATCTTTCCTTTAACAAAGTCATAACACAAAGATGTTAAGAATAACAAATACCTTATGCACATTTTCTAGAGTGGAAAACAAGAATGGATACTTGGACTTTATAACTGTAATGCCCTGCACTTTCCTAAGCTAGAAAGCGAACCGTTGTTCGTACATGTGAAACCCCCTATTATGTAATCCATATTTGGGAACATGAATTATCAAGATTACCTTAGTTATAAGAGAGCTTATAATGTGTTAAGTGTGGTTATATGAGTCACTTAAGGTAGTACAAGCTAAGAGTTTCAAAATCCATCAAGTTTTAGTGTTTGAATTAGCAAGAGTCATCTTTGAATGAGCATAACTTGATAAATATATGGTATTTATTCATATTTATACATATCAAATTATAAATAATCAAATTATCTTTCCAACGATACCAATTTTATCAAAATCTGACACCCGAGCAAGGAGTTATGGCTTTATGAAGTAGAGTGCGTTGCCTAACCAATCGCACATGGATACTGGAATAGGTGTGCGATAAGCAATGCGGCGCATACTTAAATGTGTGCGATAATCAATGTAGCGCATACTTAAATGTGTGTAATAAGCAATGCGGCGCATACTTAAATGTGTACGATAAGCAATGCGGTGCATACTGAAATATGTGCGATAAGCAATGCAGTGCATACTTAAATCTGTGTGATAAGCAATGCGGTGTATACTTAGTGTTTCAGGTAGTAAAATACTCCATTTTGAGTTATTTTGAGGGCAATTAAGTCTTTTGGCACTCCTTACACACCCCTAAACTTAACCTTACGAATTTAATGGATTCTATACAAATCATAACCCTATTATCAGTCTAAGTACATCATCAAAGAGCACTAAAGAAGAAAAAAGTTACGGTTGCACAATAAATATTGAGGGTCCAATGTTTCAATGAATCCGTTACCATAAAGGTATGTGGGGTTTTTAACACGAACATCCTTTCGTTCTTGTGTCCAAAATTTGTATTATTTTATAAAGATATATGATTTTACATGCTTTGATATGAATTTGAGATAGAAACTATTATCCTACATTCTTGTTCAAAAGACTATTATATTTTTATGATGTCTTGAAGATAAATTCCTTGAGTTTTGATGTTAATATCATGTTTGAAGTTAAATCTCTAGATTTTCATATGAATTATACATGTTTCCTACATAAAGTGTGAATCTTGAAATATTTTGCTCAAGTATTGATATATGGGTTTTGAACCCTATTTGAGAATTATGATTTTTGTGAAAGTAAAGTGTTATGCACACCTTGAGATTTGAATGATTTGACCTTTTGTTCTTGAAAGAGTGATTTTTGAACTCGAATGAGAAAAGAAATCCACATTTTGATTTATTATGAAAAAGGGGTAGCATGATGGCTCCTATTGTGAATTGCTGAATTATTTTGTGGTGGATTTTCTTTGAAAAGATCTGAGCTAAGTTCGAGAGTAGTCTTTAGCACCGAGTGGGAGCTATAGCTGTGTTGGTACTTTTCTAGAACTACATACCCCCGTAGGAGCCGGAATTGAGGCTGATTGTATATAGTGATTACTAGTTTTTGGATTTAATACTTATAGTCCTACTCCGATGGCAAGGATAGGATGACTCTCCTCAACGTGGGTTGTACGTTGGAATCCACATGGCTCACATGGTTTATGTTGGTTATAAGATCTCTCACTATCTGTGTGTGTCTTCTTTCTATCTAAGATAATGATATAAGTTTGTAAGGATGGTTTTCCTAAAGTTATTGTTTCCAAAATGATTGCAATACTATATTCTAAAGAGAACTGTTATGAGATTTGGTTACCTTGATCGCTTGAAACTGTGATGAAATAAATTGAGAACTTACTATGATGACTCACATGTTTTACTTAAGATATCTTATTCTATCATGATTATGATGATTTTATTCGAGCTAGGTGAGTCTTTTATTATATCATGAATGTTTCCTATAAATGCTTATGATATTGATCATTTAAATTGCATACACCCCCCTATGCTCTGTAAATTTCCATGGCACTGACCCACATCTTTGGATGTGGGCTACAGTTTCTTGGAATGTAGGTTCAGGTGCTTAATCCTAGGCTCAACAGTGATTTTTCGGGCACGCTGGTCTACATCCTCTGCCATGGTGAGTCCTCATAATTCGAGGATGTGATATTTAGACTCTTTTTTTATTTGAGTTGTTTATTTTTGGCACTGAGTATGAGTCAATTGGGGCATGTCCCAATGGCTCTCTGATTTTGTTGATTTTTTTAGGCTTGTCAGACTAGACTAAATGGTTGGAGTTGTCATGAGATATCGTATTTTGTTACTTTCTGCATTTATCTATTCTAGTGTTTTTGAGACTTGAATGATGACGTCTAGATGTTTTGACTATGTTGAACATGAAATAAGCTTGTGATAGTGTTAGATGGCTCAAAGGGTTAGCTTAGGGCTATTTGTGATCTCAAGCATTGTGTGACACCTCGGGACCTATTTTTGGTGCGTTACAAACTTGTTATCAGAGCCTAAGGTTATTGAAGTCCTAGTGAGTCTGACAAGACACATTAAGTAGAGTCTTGATCATTGGTGTATAGCACGCCACATCTATGAGCAAGAGGCTGCAAGAAGTTTTTGGAAAATGTTATCCCTTCTTTCAGTACTCATATCATGCCCGTGAGTAAAAGCTCAAGTTCAAATCTCAGCCTAATCTGTATCCTCCTTTCATTTTCAGAGCATGTCATTCACTGATGCTAGTGAGCAAAGTAATGAAAATCAATCATCCCCTCTGCCCGTTCAAGTAGATTCCTTCAGTGGATATGTCTCTCATACAGAGTTCAGAACTGCTTTTACTACCTTAGCTAATGCAATAACTACTCAGAACAACTTATAGAATGTTGTCATGTTTAGGTTTTTGGCTCACACCTAGCAGAATGGGGGAAAGGAGCGTAGGATGAATCAAAAAGCTAGAATCAATCACTCTACGTTAAGATCAAGGGGTAATAACCTCTCCCATCTCCATTAGATATTTTCATCACCTTTTCCGCTATTAAAGTAGGACCTAATAGCTAAGTATAAAAATATCAGTCAAAGTAGAGTGTCAAACTCTACGTCAAAAAATCGTAAGAAGGGTGTTCTTACTTATCCGCATTGTGGAGAATGTGGCCAGTGCCATAAGAGAGTGTGTAGAGTAGGTAATAATGTATGTTTTGGATGTGGTAATCTAGGCCACCAGTTGCAGGATTGTAGAATCATATCTCAGAAGTGTAAGGATCTGCGCCGGCAGGGTCTCACGTCTGGTACCAATAGTGATCAGTGTCAGGACAAGCTTCATGCACCTTAGATTACTAGTGCCCTGGCTTCCACAGACCATCCAACCCCTACTCAGGGTGATTTTTCTAGCACTACTGGCGGTCAGCGCTAGGATAGGTTCTATGCTTTGCCATCTCGCAGGAGCAAGGGGACTCTCCTGATGTTGTTACTGGTATGCTTAGTATATTTCTATTTGATGTTTATGCATTGTTGGACCTTATATCTATATTTTTTTTCATATGTTACACCTCTGGTTGCGGTAAATTTTGAAAAGAGACCTGAAAATATTCCTGATCTTGTCTTAGTTTCTACCCCAGCGGGTGAATCAATTGTTACCAAGAAAGTGCATGAAAAGTATCCTGTTATGGTCCCTTATAGAGTAAAATTCGTATTCTCAGATCATCGATTATTGAGTATAAGTGTCTATCTTTGGAAAAATATTTTTTTTCATCGTGTTGATGAAAACTTAAAGCCTAGTGAAGCCGTGTGGGGCTCTTTCTATTCACTAGCATAGTTGTCTTGTTATTTGTCTCAATTCCTTTTTCAAGATGCAAAATCAAAGTCTAGTGAAGCCGTGTGCGGCCTATTTCGATTCACTAGCGACTTATTATTTATCTTATTGATTTGCCTTATTTTCTTATGATGGTAGAAAGTTTGGGTTTAGAGGTATAGTGTCAATAAAGGTTGTAAGAGTGATTTATGAAATGTATGTACAGTCGAGTCTTCATGGGTGTGACTGAGATACTAATGGGGTGATGTGGACTTGTGTGTTGGTATGGTGAAGGGTCGAGAAAAAGAGTTGTTAGTTAAGGTAAACTGTTGTTTTCTTGAAGTGTGAAAAAAGGGGTATTTAGCGATGAAATATAGAAGAAGGACGTGCTAGCGAGTCTTAATAAGATAGACCGTAGGATTTTGATAGATCACTGTCGTTATGAGATTTTGGCGGACTAGTGTTTTTTGATGTTTGGCATATATAAACATAGTGTGAAGTTGTGGTTAACTATAGCTAGAACTAGACACTAAGTTTGGAAGAGTAGAGGATAGATAAGATGGATACAATGAGTGACTTGTTGGCGATGCTTGTTGTATGGAAGTGATCTAATAGGATTGAGCAGTTTATGTAGGAGCATAGATTTATTTGACTCGTAACTAGTTATAATGCTGTAAGTATGATGAGAAAGTTGCTCGAGGTGTTATAGGGTTACACTAATTTCAAGTTAATAAGTGCTCGAGTATTATATAATGACTATTGGGGCTACAGAAAGATAGGGTGTAACTCAGAAGGTAGCATTGAGAGTTAGTTTTATGCCTTTAAGTATAGTCATTCGGGATAAGTTCTATTATGCATAAGTGTCATTATATCCAAGACTCTAGAGCAAGTGTTTGCAGTTCGACTAAGAGTTTAGATATTGGCTCATGTCCTTAGAGTGATGGCTTGAACCTAAGGGGGAGATGATAGAACGAATAACCAAGTCAAGCTTTTAGACTCTAATAGATGTACCAGTAAGTTGTAGAATAGTTGTGAGAATTAGTGATGTTCGACCTGTCCTTATTTCAGTATTTTCAATAATCCCAATACCTACTCATGCCCTATGTTTTCAGATCTATGATCGTAATTCATGTTTGCGCATATCGTAAAGAATCATGTACTCTCCTAGTTCTCAAGATATGGAATTCCAGTTCATTCCACAGTTAAGTTTTGCGGTATGTTAAGTCCAAGTACTCAAGCAATACCTTTATAATCAAGGAAATTTGGATTTGCATCGTGCGTGTCCCCAGACTAGACCTCTTTGATGAGACAATGATATTAAATACTCGATTCCTCAAGCCTCAATTGAGTGTAAAGTCTTACATAGTATTTCTTTATTTTCAGGTCCTCATGTCCTAATGTTTTAGCTACCTTTCCTTAGTCAAGATAGTAGGGATGAACAATTATGATGGGAAGAGAGTGAGCGGTCCTTATTGATGAAGATTGTTGTATGCTCATTTTAGCTAAGACTGTAAGTGAAAAGTTAGGATGGAAGACAAGCCTTTGGTACATGTCATGGTTGGTTGAAGTTCTATATGTTATGTTTGGAAATTTTTGTAGTGTCTTGTTTCATGTGGGTCTACAAATACAGGGAGAATGAGAAGGACTTTTGTTTATGACAGGGTTGGTAGAGAATGCTTTATGTGTTTTCTAAAGAATAGAGTAGTATGTGTGCTAGTGTCATTGATGAGATAATTTGAAGACATGAGAAAGATTCTTTTAGAGTGTTTTCTTAGAAGTGCATATGTGGCTATAAATATAGACTTGAACATTATGTTTATATATCTGAATGAAGGCACTGCGAGTTAATAAATGTCTAGTATGAGGTTGTTAGAGTGGTAATGAGAATTATGCATGAGATGAGGAGTTGTGAAATGTGGAGTGTGATGGATCCATGATTAAGACTAGTATTACAGTGTTGTGTGGCATTTTTTATGAATGCCTTGAGTTAGGCTTGAACATGGTAAGAGAATTTAGTTCAGTTCAGACATTAGTAGAGGTATTTGTCACCGCCATGTGAGATTAATGATTTAAACCAGATACGATGGTATTTAAGGAAAATAGTATAGTTGAGGAAGTATTTGAGCTGTGTTGCTAAGTTTGATGTAAGGAGTCCTATTTCCTGAAGTCTAGTAATTCTATCCTAACGTATGTCATCTGGGTTTTTGTTTTAAACGATAGGGTTGTATCGGTGTTATCATGTATTTTCTCCCTAGTATTATTAGAATTTCTTAGGAGGAGTATTGAAGGAATATCCATTTGAGTGTGACTGGTCTCTCCTTTGATGAGACCCTCGTCGAGATCCTTGATTTCCAAGTCCAAAGAGTAAGGAAAAAAAATGTTCCCTTGGTCAAGGTGTTGTGGTGAAACCAATCTGTTGAAGGTGCAACTTAGGAAACCGAGACGGATATGGGATCCAAGTATCCGCACCTGTTTTCCGCAAGCCCCGATCAAGCCGAAAGTACCATTCTGCTCTAAATCATTCCTTTGCTATGCAAAATTGTAGTAGTTCAGCAGTTATTTTTACTATTCAGCTGTGATTTCATGAGTTATGCACTCCTTGTTGTGTTCGAAATGTAGAAAGAGGTAGAGGCAAGATTACCAAGTGGCTTCAGCTGTGTACCCTTCGTCTTCTCCTTACTCTTAGTATACCCAGCGTCATTCGAGGATAAATGTCCCCAAGGGGGAGATATTGTAATGCCTTGCACTTTCCTAAGCTAGAAAGCGAACCGTTGTTCGTACATGTGAAACCCCCAATTATGTAAGCCATATTTGGGCACATGAATTATCAAGAGTACCTTAGTTATAAGAGAGCTTATGATGTGTTAAGTGTGGTTATACGCTAGTACAAGCTAAGAGTTTTGAAATCCATCAAGTTTTAGTGTTTGAATTTGCAAGGGTCGTCTTTTAATGATCATAGATTGATAAATATGTGGTAATTCTGCATATTTCTACCTACCAAATTATAGAGTATCGAATTAGCTTTCCAACGATACCAATTTTATCAAAATCCGACACCCGAGTAAGGAGTTATGGCTTTGCGAAGTAGAGAGCATCGCCTAACCAATCGCACATGGCTACTGTAAAAGGTGTGCGATAAGCAATGCGGCGCATACTTAAATGTGTGCGATAAGCAATGCGGCGCACACTAAAATCTGTGCGATAAGCAATGTGGCACATACTTAGTGTTTCAGGTAGTAAAAACATTCCATTTTGAGTTATTTTGAGGGAAATTAAGTCTTTTGGCACTCCTTACACACCCCTAAACTTAACCTTACGAATTTAATAGATTCTAAACACATCATAACCCGATTATCAGTCTAAGTTCATCATCCAAGAGCACTAAAGGGGAAAAACAGTTAGGGTTGCACAATCAACATTGAGGGTCCAATGTTTCAATGAATCCGTTACCATAAAGGTATGTGGGGTTTTCAACAAGAACATCCTTTCATTCTTGTGCCCAAAATTTGTATTATTTTACAAAGATATATGATTTTATATGCTTTGATATGAATTTGAATAGAAACGATTATCCTACGTTCTTGTTCAAAAGACTTATATTTTTATGATGTCTTGAAGATAACCTTTACCTTTTCTATAGCTTGGTGAATAAAATTAGGGCCAAATATCTCTGCCTCACAAACTTCTAACTATCCAATAGGAGGTCTACACCTCATACCATACAATGCCTCAAACGGAGCCATACCAATTCTAGAATGGTATCTATTGTTATAGGCAAAATCAATGAGATTCAAGTGGTTATACCAACTACCACCAAAGTCGATTATACAAGATCGCAACATATCTTCCAAAGTCTGAATGGTTCTTTTTGCTTGCCCATCTGCTTGTGGGTAAAAGGTGGTGCTAAGGCTCATTTTAGTCCCCAAAACACGCTGAAAAGAGTACCAAAAATGTGATGAGAATTGAGTACCATGATCCAAAATTATCGATATAGGCGTACCAGACCTCTTAAAGGAATAACTTTACATAGTCCTCGACAAAATAATTAGTCCTCACTGGCAAGAAGTGGGAAAACTTAGTCATCCTATCCACAATGACCCAAATGGAGTCCTACTGATTCCACGACCGTGGAAGGTCAGTAACGAAGTCCATATTAATTATCTCCAATTTCCATACCGATAATTTAATTTATTGAATTAGTCCACTAGGCCTCATTTTCTCCACCTTTACTTACTGACACACCATAAACTTAGCTACAAAGTTGGCTACATCTCGATTCATGTTATTCCACCAATACATATCCTTGAGATCATGATACATCTTTGTTGAACTGGGATGAACTTTATACTACGATTAATGGGCTTTGGCCAAACTCCTGCCTCGCAATCCATTAACATCAGGCACACACAACCTCGCTTGTACCTCAAGATACTATTACCACCGATCTAAAAGTCCATCACTTTCTTCTTACCCATATCATCCTTGATTTTCATCAAGAAATGGTCTAATACCTGCTTCCCCGTTATTTCAGAACTAAGAGATGATTGCGCCACCTATTTCAGAAACACACCACCATCCTCAGAGTCCAAGAAACGAACTCTAAGGTTAGCCAAATGGTGAATATCCTTCCCTAATTCTAGCTTATACTTATCTACATACGACAAACTACCCATTGACAACCTGATAAGAGCCTTAACAACCACGTTAGCTTTACCTGGATGGTAATGGATACTCATATCATAGTCCTTCAGTAATTCAAGACACCTCATTTTCCTGAGATTAAGATCTTTCTGAGTAAATACGTACTGCAGGATCTTATGATTATAAAAGATATCAACATAGACCCCATACAGATAGTGATGCCAGATTTTCAATGCGAACACCACGACTAACAACTCTAAGTCATGAGTCAGATAGTTCTTCTCATGAAACTTTAACTTTCTGGAGGCATAAGCAACCACCTTGCTATCCTGCATCAAAACAGGACCTAAACCAACCTGGGATGTATAACAATAAATGACAAAACCCTCGGTGCCTTCAGATAGATTCAAGATCAGAGCTGAAGTCAACTTATATTTTAGCTTCTCAAAGCTACCCTTGCAAGAATTAGACCATAATAACTTCACCTTCTTCTGAGTCAACTTGGTTAATAGGGTAGCAATAGAAAATAAATTTTCCACAAACTTTCTACAATAACTGGCTAAACCCAAGAAGCTCCAAATATCAGTTGGGGTCATGGCTCTAGGCCACTTCTTAACCACCGCAACCTTCTGAGGATCCACCATGATCCCTTCACTAGACACAACATAACCCAGATAAGTCACAATATTTAACTAGAACTCACATTTAGAGAACTTAGCATACAACTGTTGATATTTCAAGGTCTGCAACACAAGGCGGAGGTAATCGACATGATCCTCCTTGCTGTTAGAGTACACTAAGATGCCATCAATAAAGATAATCAAGAACGAATCTAGAAACTAATAGAAGACCCTATTCATCAAGTCCATGAATTCTGTAGGGGCATTATCAAGCCAAAAAACATCACCAAGAACTCAAAATGTCCATACTGGGTGTAGAAAGTTTCCTTAGGGATATCCACCTCCTTAATCTTTAAATGATGGTACCAAACCGAAGATCGATCTTAGAGAAAAATTTGGCACCCTGAAGCTGATCAAAGAGATCATTAATTCACAAAAGTGGGTACTTATTCTTTATCGTTACATTGTTTAGTTGCCAATAATCAATACATATCTAAAGGGAACCATCATTTTTATGCATGAACAAGATAGGTGCACCTCATAGGGACACACCAGGATGGATAAAACCCTTGTCTAAGATTCTTCAACTACTCCTTGAGTTCCCTCAACTCAGCTGGAGGCATTCTATATGGGGAATAGAGATAGGACGAGTGTTTAGAACGAGGTCAATACCAAAATCAATCTCTCTATCGAGAGGGACACCAGGAAGATCATTAGGGAAGACTTCAGGAAACTTATTTACCACTAGGACAGAATGTAAGGAAGGTCCCTTTGAGTTAGAATCCTTAACTTGGACCAAATGATAGAAAAAACCCTTGGAATTTAATTTTCGGGATCTAAGATACGATATGAACCTCCTTTTAGGCTCTAGGGAACTTCACTCCTATTCAAAAATTGTCTCATTAGGAAATTTAAGCATGACCTTATAGGTATGATAGTCTAGAGAAACATAGAATGAGTGCAGCTAATCCATCCCTAAAATAACATCAAAGTCAACCATGTCTAACTCTATCAAGTCCACCAGAGTTTTTCTATTACCAATAGATATGAAACAACCCCTATAGACCCTTCTAGAACTCACAGAGTCAGCCACCAAAGTAGAAACACTAAAAGGGTCTGATATACACTTAAGATTGAAACCAAAATTCATAGCGACAAATAGGTCACATAAGAGAAAGTAGACCCCTGATCAAGTAAATAGTACACATCATGGGAAAAGAGTTTCAACATATCAGTAAAAACATCCAAAAATGCCTTGGACTCCGGATGAGTAGTGAAAGCATAAAGGCGGTTCCGACCAGTGTCGGAGCCAAAAGTGGCACCCTTTGGTGCATGAGCTGATGAAGAGGCAACGTGAACCTTATTTTCCCCAGATGCAACTCTAAAGGGATAATCTCGTTGCATATGTTCGATCTGACCACACATAAAATATTAGTTCCTCCCCTTCTCACACTAACCACAGTGGTGCTAACCATAAAATATGCAGAAAGGGTAGGTTGGTGCTGATTGGGCCCCATCAGCCTGAGATTAGGGACCCTATGCCCTAGAAACATCACCACCCTAAAAATGCCTGTCATCAAATGACTTTGGGTAAGGAGAACTAACCATTGAATAGGAGTTAGGGTTCCCCATCTCTTCTTCTTAGACCACTTTCTACTCTATTGTTGTCCTCTGCCCTCTTTTGAAAATTAGAATTTCTTACTCTGCCTCTCCCCTATCTCTACTTGCTTTTTTATTTCTTTCTCAACCTATTGTATAAATGCAACCAATCTGGAGATATCCATGTCCTGGTTCAACAAGTAAACCTTACTCTCAAAGATAAACTAATGGGATAATTTATAAGCAAACTTACGCATTCTAGCACTCATGCTAGATACCTACTCAAGATCATACCTAGACAACTGATGAAATTTCAAGGCATATTCCTTGATTGTCATTCTTCCACATTTCAAGTTAACAAATTCCTCTATTTTTGCCTCTCTTAAATCCTGAGGAAAGAAACGATCTAGAAATGCACTAGAGAAATTATCCTACAAGGCAGAACCAGCATCTTCGCCTCTTAACTATTACCACTCTTTGTACCACTGGTACGCCGCATCTTTCAGTTGATAGGAAATAAACTCTACACCTTCAATTACCAAAGCATGCATAACATAGGAGATATTCTCTATTTCATCAATGAAACTTTGAGGATCCTCCTCAAACTTAGTACCCATAAACATCAGAGGATGCAACCTCATAAATTGGCTAGCTCTAGTAGCCTCATACAAACCCATAGTAGCACCAGTAGAACCCGACTTTTGTGACTAAGATGTCAGCAATTGGGCTAAGAGGTTAATGGAGCGATAGAACTCAGAATTAGTAACCTCCCCTTGAGACGACTGAGTATGAGTGTTGCCCTGAGGAATAGGGTCTGTGGGGACAGGTAGGACTCCACAAAGAGAGTCAGATGCAACGACCCTTGATCGGGTCTAGACCTTAGAAGTTGGATGACCTCCATCCATATTGTCCTTAGATGGGATAGAAGAAATTCCATGGATGTATAATTTTCTTGGAGGCATGATCTGAAAGATAAAGAAACAAAAATAAGAGGGATCCAAGACTTTAGACTCTACAACCCAAAATTAAGACAACAAGAAAGGGAATCATTCCTAAATATCACATATCCTCTCCCTTATAAGTGTGGTGCACTACATACCCATAAAAGAGACTCTAATTAGCACAACTTTGTTGACATCCAATTGACCATGAGCCTAGGCTCTGATACCACCTTTATCATAATCCAAACCAGCGCTTGGCCGTGACAGGTATCTCAAGTCCCATATGGACCAGAGATTACCCTTTTTTCCTAGTCGTACCAACACAGCATCCCCAAATGTCAGATGAATTCCAAATATATAAAAAGATACCACATAATAAAACTAATGATAATTCATGATATGTCTATACCAACTACTGATAACTGGATTGTTATCCTCCTATGTTTGAGTTTTAATAATGACAAACTAATGACTAGATGTTTGCAGGATATTGGAAACTACTAATGATGGAAGGATGTCTCACACAAAGATATAAAGGATTAGAAAATTGATGAAGGCAAGAAAGATGGCTCCAAGAATGGAAGGATATCCAATCATGATCTACAATATCCAAGCGAATCAATCAAAATAAGAACAAAAGAAAGGAAAATCACAAATACCAGAATCACGACAAATCCATGATCTACAACATCCAAGGAAATCAATAAGAACAACAACAAAAGAAAGGAAAATTGTAAATCTCAAAATCACGACAAAAGCAAAAGAAAGAAGAAACCAAAAATGTATCTGATACGGATGTGAGTAAAAACAAAACCATGTATGAACATATTTGATATGGACATACCATACAATTACTTTTCTCAATCAAGGAATCAATTCAAGTCCTTGATTTAGAAGAAATCTCTTGGGTTTCCTTATGATGAGTAGCAGCTGAAGACTATAAAAGAAGAAAACTAAAGATAGACAAAGGTTATGCAACTTCCAGAAGAATATCAAAGTGTCTTAATCTTAGTCTCACAAAGCTTTGTAAATTTTAGTTTACAATTGTTGTATAAAGAGTAGGATTGAGTCGATTTTGTAATATAAATTGAAGTTGTGTTACGAGATCTAAAGAATGAAATAAGTCTTTGGAACTTGTTTCCCATTATTGTACTAAGCCCGACATTGAACGATCTAAGGAAACATTGAAACCCAAGGGGACAGGAATTAGGTACCATATTGGTGTTTTGAATCATGATAAAGCTCTGTGTCTTTACTTACATTTGATTATTTATTTTCTTAATTTTTTCAAATCTAATCTATTTTGTAATGTGTATTGATCTGTAGGTGAGTTGACAGTGAGTTGACAGTGAGGAGCCAGTAGCCATTTCATAGAAAAATTTTCAATTCATCCCTCTTGAATTTCAATTAGTATCAGAGAAAGTCTTTTTATGTCACAACCCAAGGCTACCCCCTAATCGCAGCAATGGTGCTTACAATCACAAGTAACCATAAGCTAACCTATGAGCTGGTACCTTTTATGAATACTGAATTAAGTAACAATGGCACACGTATGCAGAATATAAACTGCTGAATGTAATACTAGTCTAAATACCAAAAATGTGTTTCAACCACAAGTCTGAAACATCTGATGAAAACATGAAAAGACTGATAAGCTAAAAATAACTGACTGACTGTCTAACTATTTCTTAGAAAAACCTCTAACTGACTGAGGAGTTGATGGGACAATCCCCTAAATAACTCCATTTAACTAAATATAGAGGACTATTAAAATAACTGGAATATGTAATCATGTCCTCGATGGATGAGGATGCACCGATACTGATGCTGAGTATGCTGAGATTTCTAGGAGCGATCGGTAAACTAAGCTTCTAAACCTATGTTATAGGACAACATAGCACAAAGAAAAGTATGCAATCGATACTTTGAATGTATTGGTATATGAGGTGAGGTTTGGCTAAAATGCATGTGGTACTGTGCACATGAGATAAGGACTAGCTAAACAACATGTAATTGAGCATAAATGCATGAAAACTAAAATATCTAAGAATACAAGACCAAGCATATATATATTTCTGAAATAATCTGTAAATTAAAATACTAAAATCAGTATAACTGAATAACTATAAATCTGTAATTTGGTCAAGCAAACTTGTACTAAATATACACTGAATACTGTACTTAGATTTTGGGAGGTATTATATAACCGACATGCCCCAATCTGATCTAATTGGGGTTCAACCTATAACCCCAGTTGGAAGGGTATCAGTACCATTCCATGGGTACTAACACTGTTTGTATGGATCCACTAATCTAATTACATTACTGAAGTCATGAAGTTATGAATTTAATACAGAATTTACTTGACTAAAGCATGGGATACTCAAATTCATAACATGAGGAATTCAAAATCTTGCATGGAGTCATACATGGGCTGAATTGAATTAAAATCACCTTGAAAACATGAATTTAAACCCATCTTAAGAAATATTAATTACCATAATAATAGAAAAATCCATTCTTTAATTAAAAAGAGGGGTTTTTGGCTCTATGGGTGAAAGAAACCCATGAATGAACACCCCACATACCTTAAACCTTTAACTTGAAAGAGAAACACCAATCTTGATGCTTTCTTGAAGGTTCTTGAACTTGGGGAGAAAGGAATTTAATTTGTGTTCTTGGGGAAAGGGAATGACATTCTTGGGAGGAAATTGGAGTAGAAGGGCAAAATTATGCCTTACTGATGCCCAAGTCGTAATATGAACGATTGAGTTGAGGGGGGAAAGATCCAATTTACCCTCAACCATGAACATGAATTAACTCAAAAACTAACATCTCGAGGTCAGGAAGGCCAAGTTAAAAATCCTCCAAGTTTAGAAGCCTTACAAATGACTAAGTCCCCAACTCTTAGTGAAATTTTCTGGCCTTGTGACCCTTATGAATTCAAATAGAAGATGAACTGAGCTAAGAATGGTACGGTGTATACAATATCTCCCTCTTGGGAACATTCATCCTCGAATAAGACTGGTTAGACTGAGAGTACTAAACTACGGTAACTGAGATCACATACTGAACACGCATGACTGGAAACATGATTACACAACTTAGTCTGAAACATGATACATGTACTAAACTAATTTCATGAATGCTTGAAATGACATAAGAATAGTTATATAGTTGGAACTGAGAATGGAACAGAGTTAATCTAAGAAAAACTTCAAGTTAAACCTAAGTTTGTGGAAAAAAGATGAGGGTACTTGGTAAATATATATGGTTCCGCTTCCCAAGTCGCTCATTCAACAGACTGATTTCACCAAAGAACTTTAACCTAGGGAACTTCTTTGTTCCTTAGTCTATGAATCTGACGATCAAAGATCTCAACTGGGACTTTATCATAGGAAAGACTGTCTTGAACATCTTTGCTTTCTATAGGAACAATAATAGCTTAATTGCTACTATATTTCTATAACAAAGAAACGTGAAATACCGAATGCACTGATGCCAAATCTATAGGAAACTCTAGCTTACAAGCTACCTTCTTAAAATGGCTTAAAATTCTTTAAGGGCCAACATAGCGGGAACTGAGCTTCTCGTTATTTCCAAATCTCTTCACTCCTTCATTGGTAAGATTTTTAATTCGATTAAGTCACCAACATCAAACTCAAGATCTTTAATCCTCAACTATGCATAAGATTTCTGACGGCTTTGGGCTATCATAAGCCTCTTTCTAATCAAATAAACTTTATCCATCGTATCTAACATTGAATCTAGCCCTATTAAAGCAGTATCACCTACTTAAAACCAACCAATAGGAGACCTACATATCCTCCCATAGAGAACCTTAAATGGAGCCATTTGAATACTAAAGTGATAACTATTATTGTAGGCGAACTCAATCAAGGGTAAATGGTCATCCTAACTACCTTTAAAATTAATAACACATTATCTTAATATGTCTTCTAAGGTCTAAATGGTCCTTTCTGCCTGATCATCTGTTTGAGGGTGAAAAGTTGTACTGAGATGAACATGGGTACCAAGACCTTTCTGAAAAGCCTTCCAAAAGTGAGAAGTAAACTGAGTACCACTATTTGAAATGATAGACAAAGGAACTCTATATAACTTAATCAACTCTCTGAGATAAATCCTGTCATAATCCTCAGCTGAGTACGAAGTATGAACTAGCAATAAATGAGCTGATTTAGTCTTTGTATCTACAATAACCCATATCGAATCATGATGTCGACATGTACAAGGTAAACCCGTCACAAAATCTATGTTTACCACTTGCTACTTCTAAGTGGGGATACTGAACTATTGCAATGTACCACTAGGCCTCTGTTGCTCAACTTTAACCTACTGATAATTTGAAAACTTAGCCATAAACTCTGCAACATCCTTCTTCATACCATTCCACTAATAAATTTCCTGCAAGCCACTATACATCTTAGTGGCTCCTGAATGAATGAAATATTTTTCACCATGTGTTTTTCCTAAAATCCGCAGCCACAAATCATCAACACACGAAATAAATATCCTACCCTAATAACAAAGCACACCATCTCCCCCTTAGGATAAAAACTCTACTTTTCGATCTCTAACTATTTTTTTCAAATTAACCAAATTGGGATTCTTATTTTGCTTTTACTTGTCTTCGGCAACCAAAGAAGATTCAAAACCATTCTGAACCCCTATACTACCCTCGGCTAAATCAACTAACCAAACACTTAATCTAGCAAATTGATGAACCTCCCTGACTAACTTCTTCTTATCCTCCTCAACGTGAGCAACACTACCTATAGATAATCTACTAAGGGCATCTTCCACTATATTGGCTTTTCCCGAATGATACAATATACTTATATCATAATATTTTAACAACTATAGCCACCTTCTCTATTGAAGATTCAAATCTTTCTACGAGAACATATACAATAAGCTTTTGTGATTCGTGAACACATCAACATAAACCCCATAAAGATAGTGCCTCCAAACTTTCATGGCCAAAACAATAGCTGCCAACTCAAGATCATAGGTAAGATAATTCTTTTCATGGGGCTTAAACTATCTAGAGGCATAGGCTATGACCTTACCCCTCTGCGTCAATACACAACCAAGACCAACTCTAGAAGTATCACAGTAAACTAAAAACCTATCTTAACCATCAGTAAAATTCAATACTGGAGTTGAAGTGAGTCAAGTCTTCAACTCTTGAAAACTCTTTTCACATGAATGTACCACTAAAATTTGACTTTATTTGAGTCAATCGAGATATTGGGGATGCAATAGAAGATAACCCTTCAACAAACCATGTGTAATAGCCAGCAAAACCCAAAAAACTCCTGATATCTGATGGAGAGATGGGTCTGGGCCAGTTTCTCACTACTTTGGTCATTTGAGGGTCAACTTAAATGCCATCATTGAAAACAATATAGCTAAGGAAAGCTACTAATCTTAGCCAAAACTCATACTTACCAAACTTGGTGAACAACTGATGAGCTCTAAGGGTCTGCAATACAATTCTCAGATAGTCTGCATGATCATTTTCACTATGGTAATAGACAAGAATATAACCAATGAAGACTATGACAAACATGTACAAGTACTGCTTGAACACTCTTTTCATCAAGTCTATGAAAACTGCAGGTTTATTTGTTAGTTCAAAAGACATAACTAGGAATTTGAAGTGACCATATCGAGTTTTGAAAGCTGTCTTCAAAATGTCACATTCCCTGACTCTAAGCTGATGATAGCTGGATCTGAGGTCTATCTTAGAGAAATAGCTGGCACCCTGAAGTTGGTCAAACAAGTCATCAATCCTGGGGGTGGGTACTTATTCTTGATTGTGACTTTGTTCAACTGATGGTAATCGATGCATATTCTAAGAAATCCGTCTTTCTTACACACGAACAAGACTGGATCACCCTATGGGGAAACACTGGCCTAATGAATTCCTTATCTAAGATATCTTTTAACTATTATTTCAATTCCCTAAGCTTAGTTAAAGACATTCTGTAGGGAGGAATAGAGATGGGTTGGGTATCTGGAAGGAGATCTATTCTGAAGTCAATTTCCCTTTCGGGAGAAACTCTGGGAAGCTCTTCAGGGAACACATCTGAAAATTCCCTTACTACTGAAATTGACTCGAGACTTAGACTCTTAAAACTAGAGTATTTGACTCGAACATGATGGTAAACTCACCCTTTAGATATCATTTTTCTTGCCTTAAGATAAGATTGATCTGACCCCTAAGCATAGATGTACTACCCTTCCATTCAATGGCTGGTTTATTGGAAAACTCAAATTGAACAACTCTATTTCTATAATCAACTAAGGTATAACATGAGTGGAGCCAACCCATGCTGCGAATGACATCAAAATCAGTCATCTCCAACTCTATAGGATTAGCTGAGGTAACTTTCTGAGATACTGTGACTGAGTAATTTCTATATACCCGTCTGGCTATGATAGATTCACCCACTGGGGTAGACTCTGAGAAAAGTTCCGCTAAATATTTGGGACTGATACTAAATCTACTACTATATAGGGAGTTACAAAAGAAAATAAAGCTCCGGGGTCTAACAAATCATAAACATAAAGATGAAAGACCTGTAACGTACCTGTAATTACATCAGGATAACTTTCTCGATCATGGTGGGTCTGAAGTGCATACAACCTATTCTGACTCTGCCAAATGGTTGGCTTGGAAGTGGCACCCTGTTGAGTTAGGTGACCTATTAGATCTGGTGACAGATTAAACTGACCCTGTTGGCTCAGATTCTTTCCCCTCTGAGCAACTATTGGACACTCTCTGACCCTGTGGCTTGGCTAGCCATATCCAAAACACACATCATGTAACACCCCAAGAACCTATCCCAAGACGTCACATGGTACTTAAGGCCACACATGGCCTCAAGCTAACCCTCAAAGCCGGTCATCTCTTTTTGAACTCACTTTGACGGTAGTCATGGAAAAATAAGAAAGGATATCATATCATGGAAATACTTGAGAGCAAAGATATACTGGCCTTCATAATCAAAATACTGACATTCTATACATACTAATACTCTAGTCTGACAAAGCCTCTACTATATAAGACTGAGGAGCCATTGGGACAGATCCCCAACTAACTCGTATTGAACTGAAAAGAAACAACCATATACTAATAAGACAAAATCAGGGACATAGGTCCTCGTACCATGAGGACTCACCAAATACAGAAGTGTAGATGAAGGTACTCTATGATCACCATCACTGATGAGACTACGCACCTTAACCTACTTTACGAGAAAATGTAGAACACAGAAGAGTATGGGAATTAGTACTTGGGAATGTACTGAGTATACGGAGGTGTAAGCAACATTATAAATAATATCATAAATATGTAAGAAAATCATGTAAGCTGACAATAATAACTCTCTTCGCTTGATTAACCTGAAACATAACTTTCATAAATCATCAATAATAACACATGCTTCATAAATTTCATAAATCATTGGACTCAACTTAAACACTTTGACTTGTGACTTAGAGTGACTCGGTGACTCATGAAACCCGGACTATTATGGACTTGGGAGTTCTTTTATAACTGACATAAACCATGTGAGCTACATGGAGTCCAACGTTTTACCCTCCTAAATAAGGAACCCCACATTGGCGGGAGCGTTATACTCTTGCCAGAGAGTATAAGCTCAAACTTATCTCCGTGATCACAAACTCAGATTTTTGGCACTCAAATCTCAATCCTATGGTGGCACGTATTCTGGGGAAGTAGGATACGCTGAACCCACACTTCCCACTCGGTGCTAAATACTCCTCCCAGACTTAGCTCAGAACGCGTTAGCAAATCTACCTCAATCAACTCAAGGGTCTATCATGAAGACCAAAACATAAATATTTCTCATCTCTAAATCATAATCAACTTGTGGATTCTTAACTCGACTCAAACGCAAAACAATCTTTCTCAACATCAAGTACAATTGCTTATTAAATCAAATCAAGTATCAAAGCTTTGAGAAAACATCATAGAACTCATTCTTGACTCTCAAGCTCAATATTAATATATATTCAATAATCAAACTTCTCATGGAAAGGCATATATCATGACACTTATCTTAAATCACTTAGAAATCATCATCTCATGATAACAATATACAACTCATGGCATAAATTCTCAATTTAAGAAATAAAACAATGAAATAGTCATATATATCAATCTTGATAGCTCAATTCTTATAAATCATTGATAAAGTAATTTGGGTGTAAACCCACTTTGCATAATCATGAAATTCAATAGTAGAAATTAAATATTTGGGCACAAGAATGAAAGAAGTGTCCTTGTTCAAACCCACATACCTTGGATTATGATTTTAAGATGAACAAGCTTGATTGAAATACTTCCTTACACTTTTGAGCTAAGTTTCTTGATGCCTTTAACTTAGATGTGTTGAATCTTGAACAACTTGGTGGAATCTATGAAAAAATTCTTCAATTTCTTGGAGAAGATTTGATTTGAATTTGGAATAGAGAAACCCTAGTTCTAGATATTTCTTGGAAGAGAAATGGAGAAGAATGGATTTCTCTTCTCTACTTGAATCTATATATAGAGGGCCAAACTAGGTGGAAATACCAAAATGCCCTTGGGAAAAATTCTAAACATGGACCCCAATTTTTGGCCCTGGCGCGACGCGCCATGATCACGGTCCTTCACTGGATTTGGATAATTGGGAAACCACTCAGTGGTGCGATGCGGTGGAATCGTGTTACCACCTTGGTTGTGACCTGGAAGGGCACCGCGATGTGGTGGAATTGCGTTGGTGCACTGGCATTTGACAATCCTGATATTGAGCCTTGGCGCGATACGTCAGTATCGTGGAGGCTTACTAATAAACTATAATTGGGATATTACTCATCTCCGAGTTGCGCTGAGGGTCTAAATAATGATGTTTCACGACTGGGACTTCAGATAGTTATAACTTCTTGCTTCGACCTCCGATTTTGACGAAATTGGTATTAGCGGGAAGCTTATTCAATTCTGTCAAAATTAGGGGAATACAGCACAAAATAAACATCAATCACTTAAGAAGTCATCCATATTCACTTAAAAGTTGGATTTAGGCTTAAAGAAAGATCGGGGTATTAAATATCTCCCCCTTGGAAATATTCATCCTTGAGTGTTGCTAGTTAGACTCAGAGTCAAGGAGAAAACTAAGATTACTCTGCTAAAGAAAATTACTGAACTGACTTACTCCCCCTTAAACTTTTAGGTACTTCACCAAATGCATGAATCATAGAATGGATATTTATATTACGGAATACACTGGATTAGTAGGAAACTGAAGTAAGGAAGAATGATACCTTTGGATTGATTTGAACTCACAGAGAAGAGATGGGGGTACTTAACTCATATATTTGCTTCTGCTTCCCAAGTATCACCCTCAACTGATTGATTTCACCACAGAACTTTAATCAAAGGGACTTCCTTGTTCCTCAGTCTACGGACTCGATAATCTAGGATCTCAACCGAAATCTCTTCATAAGAAAGTTTATCCCAAATGTCTAAGTTCTTCGATGGATCAACAACAAAACAAGAATAGCCAATGTGCTTCTTAAGCATAGAAACGTGAAAGACAGGATGGACAGCTGACAAATCTGTAGGAAACTCAATCTCATAAGCTATTTTTCCAACACGATTCAAAACTCTGTAAGGGCCAACATATCGAGGGATAAGCTTCCCTTTCTTGCCAAATATTTTCACCTCTTTCATGGGCGAAATCTTTAAGTACACTAAGTTACCGACCTTAAATTCAAGAGCTCTTCTTCTTATATCAGAATTTGACTTCTGACGACTCTGGGCTATCTTGAACCTTTCCCGAATTAGCTTAACAACTTAACTTTCCCCACGGCCTCAAACACAGCATCAGGTGCAATCACAGTAGCTTCACCCACTTCGAACCAACCTATTGGTAATCTGCATCGCCTTTCATATAAAGCCTCAAATGGATCCATTCCAATGCAAGCATGAAAACTGTTGTTGTAAGAAAATTCAATCAATGGAAAATGTTCATGCTAACTTTCTTTGAAGTCAAGAACACATGCCCTTAACATATCCTCCAAAGACTGGATAGTCCTCTCGGCTTGACCGTCTGTCTGCGGATGAAAAGTGGAGCTAAAATGAATTTGGGTACCAAGACCCTTCTGAAAGGCTTTCCAAAACTAAGAAGTAAATTGAGTACCCCTATTGGAAATAATTGACAAAGGTACTCCATGAAACTTGACTAACTCTCGGATGTACAACTTAGCATAGTCCTCAGCGATAAAGGATGTATGCACTAGAAAGAAATGCGTGGACTTAGTCAACCTGTCAATAACAACCCAAATTAAATCATGATGACGACGAGAGAGAGGTAAACCGGTCACAAAATCCATATTCACTTTCTCCCACTTCCAAGTAGGAATACTAAATTCTTGCATCATTCCACCGGGTCTTTGGTGTTCTATCTTAACCTGTTGACAAGTTACACACTTCTCTAAGAATTTTGCTATATCCTTTTTCATACCATTCTACCAATAGATTTCCCACAAATCGTGGTACATCTTGGTAGCACCGAGATGAATAGAATACCACGCGCCATGCGCTTCAACCATAATTCTCTACCTCAAATCATCAACATCAGGCACACACAATCTATTCTGAAATTTCAATATGCCACCTCCTCTTTGCAAGAAAACCTCCACCTTTTGGTCTTTAACTGACTCTTTTAGATTGTCCAAACAAGAATCTATATCCTGTTTCTCTTTTACCTCCGAAACTAGAGAAGATTCAGAACTACTCTGGACCCAAGAATTACCCTCATCTAAATCAACAAATCTAACACCTATCCTCGCCAAACGATGCACTTCACGAAATAACTCCTTCTTATCTCTCTTTACAAGCGATACACTACCCGTGGATGACCTTCTAAGGGCATCCACCACTATATTGGCCTTACCCGAGTGGTACAACATACTTATATTGTAGTCTTTCAATAATTCTAACCATCACCTTTGTCGAAGTTTCAACTCTCTTTAAGTAAAAACATACTGAAAACTCTTATGATCCATAAAGACATCAACATGAACACCGTACAAGTAGTGTCTCCAAAATTTTAAAGCAAAAACCACTACAGCTAATTCGAGATCATGGGTAGGGTAATTCTTCTCACGCAGTTTCAACTACCTGGAGGAATAGGCTATAACCTTACCTTTCTACATCAATACACAACCCAAACCAACTCTAGAGGCATTATAATACACCACAAAATCATCTATACCATTAGGAAGGGTCGACACAGGGGCTAAAGTTAGTTGAGTCTTCAACTCCTAAAACTCTTCTCGCAAGAATCTGACCACTGGAATTTAACTTTCTTTTGGGTTAACCGAGTCAAAGGAGACACAATAGAAGAGAAGCCTTCAACAAAATGACGATAGTATCCAGATAGACCCAAGAAACTCCTAATATCAGATGGGGAAATAGGTCTAGGCCAATTCCTCACAGCTTCTACCTTTTGAGGATCAACTTGAATACCTTTAAAAGAAACAATATGACCCAAAAAGGCAACTGACCTTAGCCAAAATTTACACTTGCTAAATTGAAAAATAACTGATGATCTCTAAGGGTTTGCAAGAAAATTTAGAGATGATCTGCATGGTCATTCTTACTTTGGAAGTACACAAGAATATCATCTATGAACACAATAACAAACATATCCAAGTACTGTCTGCACACCCGATTCATGAGGTCCATAAAAGCTGCTGGGGCATTAGTTAGCCCGAAAGACATAACTTGAAACTCAAAATAACCATAACGGGTGCGGAAAGCCGTCTTTGGAATATCACACTCTCTAACCTTAAGTTGGTGATGACCGAATCTCAAATATATTTTTGAGAAATAACTAGAACCTTGCAGCTGATCAAATAGGTCATCAATTCTAGGAAGAGGATATTTGTTTTTGACTGTGACCTTATTGAGTTGACGACAGTCAATGCATATACGCAATGAACCATATTTCTTTCGTACGAATAGAACGGGTGCACCTCAAGGAGACACACTGGGCCTTATGAAACCCTTATTAAGAAGATCTTTGAGTTGCTCTTTCAACTCCTTAAGTTCTATGGGGGACACACGATATAGAGGAATAGAAATAGGCTATAGTCGGGAAGAAGATCAATCCTGAATTCTATCTCTCTATTAGGAGGTACCTCTGGGAGATCTTTCAGGAAAACATCAAGAAACTCATTGACAACACTGATAGACAGAATAGTCGAAGTCTCGGACTTTGGGTCTTTAACTCAAACCAAATGATAGATGCAACCCTTGGATATTAATTTTCTGGCTTTAAGGTAAGATATGAAATGACTCTTAGGGGATACAGAATTTCCAAACCACTCAAATATTGGCTCAATGGGAAACTAAAACTTGACTACACAGGTACGACAGTCTATAAATGCATAACAGGAGTGAAGACAATCTATACCAAGAATAATATCAAAATCAAACATGTTTAACTCAATCAAGTCTGCAAACATGACTCTATGAAGGACAGTGATAGGACACTTCTTATACACTTGCTTAGGAATAACAGATTCACCTACTGGGTTAGAAACTAGGAAAGGCTCAGGAATTTTTTCAGCACTGATCTCAAAATTCACATCCACCAAAGGAGTCATATAAGAAAAACTTGACCCAGGGTCCATCAACACATACAGATCACAATAAAATACACGGAGCGTATCGATAACAATATTTGGTGAATCCTCCTGCTCCTGGCAGAGTGGTATAGCATAAAAGCAATTCTGACACTGATCACTTATAGTACTAGACAAGGCACCCTGAGGAGGAGTAGGACGAGCTAAAGGGGCTTGAGCACTAATGGCCTGACTCTAGGGACGAACATCATGACTCCCCTGTTTAGCATATGGGCAATCCCTGAATCTGTGGCCTAACTTACCACAACCAAAACAACCCCTCTAATCAACTAAGCACTCACCAGGATGGTCCCTACCGCACTTCAGACATGGGGGAGGACGAGGTCTGTTACTCATACTGTCTTGGGACCTGGACATTGTAGGACTATTACCCTGTTTTTGCCTGATTCTAAATACGAGAGCACTGGTTGATGAAGGCACTGGCATGAATAAACGATTCTGGAACTGAGAGTGGTTCCCTTCAAAAAATCTCAGTTGGCCATACCTCTACTACTCTGATCTAACTCTCTTATTTTCTCTTACTCTTTCTCTCTCTTTCACCATGTCTGCCTCAATCTGCTGAGCATGTATCATTAGCCTAGAAAGATCCATGTACCTATTGAGCATAGTGGATCTACACTCTTTCACAACATAACTCGATACGCCAATCAGAAACTTACTCATACTAGTCCTAGAATTAGCCATCATACCGGGAGCATACTTTGATAACTTATTAAACTTAAGACAATACTTCTTAACTGTTATGGAGACCTATCTCAAGTTCATAAATTCCTCTAGTTTTACTTCTCTTAGATTTGGGGGAAAGAACCTATCCAAGAAGGCATCTTGGAATAATTGCCAAGTCATGGGAGTGTCAGTATCCTCCCTACTCTTCCTCCACATCTCCACCCAATCATAGGCAATATCTTTCAAATGATAAGAAGCTAGCTCCATACTTTCCTCCTCTATTACATGCATAATTTGAGTAATCTTTTTCATCTCATCAAGATACATATGTGGGTCCTCACCTGCCCTTGGCCCATAAAACTTTGGCAGATTTATTCACATAAAATCACGAACCCAAGTTGCCGCTGAATTACCCTTTTATGGAGGTGGAACTGCAGCCTGAACATTGTCCTGGG
The DNA here is from genome assembly GCF_002878395.1 of Capsicum annuum. NCBI lineage: Eukaryota > Viridiplantae > Streptophyta > Magnoliopsida > Solanales > Solanaceae > Capsicum > Capsicum annuum. The sequence goes on along the minus strand of NC_061113.1, from coordinate 61,464,435 downwards.
CATTAGCAGTAACCGCCTGGGGTAGCGCCTGAAAAGCAGCCTAGAACTCAATGTGGGGCACTATCTCGTGTAAATGATCAATGGGTTGAGATCATTCATTCTTTCTGTGAGCTCTATGAGGAGGTATTTTCTATCATAAAAGAGCACGGGTTAATAGCAGAGAGATACACCTGTACGTATGATAGATCCTTGAAAGAAAGAAATGACTTTTCCTAAAATTTCCCATAGCCTCTTGCTCATAGATATGGAGCTCTACACACCGATGATCAAAACTCTACGTAACACAACTTGTCAAACTCCCTAGGACTCTTTAAACTTTAGGCTTTGATACCAAGCTTGTAATTCCCTAAGAACCTATCCCGAGACACGTGGCCTCAAGCTAACCCTCTAAGCCTGTTATCTCTTTTTGAACTCACTTTGACAGTAGTCATGGCAAAATAATAAAGGATATAATATCATAGACATACTTAAAAGCAAAGATATACTGACCTGCACAATTAAAATACTGACATTCTGTACATACTGATACTCTAGTCTGACAAAGCCTCTACTATATAAGACTGAGGAGCCATTGGGATAGATTCCCAACTGACTCGTATTGAATTGAAAAGAAACAACCATCTACTAACAAGACAAAATCAGGGACATAGGTCCTCAAACCATAAGGACTCACCAATTGCAGAAGTGTAGATGAAGGTACTCAAAGATCACTGTCACTGCTAAGACTGAGCACCTAAACCTACATCATAAGAAAATGTAGAACACAGAAGAGTATGAAAATCAGTACTTGGGAATGTACTGAGTATGTGAGGGTGTATACAACATTATAAATAATATCATAAATTTGTAATAAAATCATGCAAGCTAACAATAATTACTCTCTTTGCTTGAATTACCTGAAATATAATTTCCATAAATCATCAAGAATAACACATGCTTTATAAATTTCATAAATCATTAGACTCAACTCAAACTCTTTGACTTGTGACTTAGAGTGACTCGGTGACTGATGAAACCTGGACTATTATGGACTTGGGAGTTTCTTACAACCGACATAAACCATATAATCTACATGGAGTCCAACATTTTGCCCTCCTAAGGAAGGAACCCCAAATTGGCGGGAGCGTTATACTCTTGCCAGAGAGTATAAGCTCAAACTTATCTCCGTGATCACAAACTCAGATTTTTGGCACTCAAATCTCAATCCTATGGTGGCACGTATTCTGGGGAAGTAGGATACGCTGAACCCATACTTCCCACTCGGCTCTTTGGCCCTCAAATCTCAATCCTACAGTGGCACGTAGTTATGGGGAAGTAGGATGCTCGGAACCCACACTTCTCGCTCGGTGCTAATTACTCCTCCCAGACTTAGCTAAGACTGTATTAGGAAATCTACCTCAATCAACTCAAGGGTCTATCATGAAGACCAAAACATAAATATTTCTCATCTGTAAATCATAATCAACTTGTGGATTCCTAACTTGACTCAAACTCAAAACAATCTTTCTCAACATTAAGTACCCTTGCTTATTAAATCATATCAAGTATCAAGGCTTCAAGAAAAAATCATAGAACTCATTCTTGACTCTCAAGCCCAATATCAATATATATTCAATAATAAAACTTCTCATGGAAAAGTATAAATCATGACACTTATCTTAAATCACTTAGAAATCATCATCTTATGATAAAAATATACAACTCATGGCATAAATTCTCAATTTCAGAAATAAAACAATGAAATATTCATATATATCATTTTGAATAGCTCAATTCTCATAAATCATTGATAAAGAAATTTAGGTGTAAACCCACTTTGCAAAATCATGAAATTCAATAGTAGAAATTAAATATTTGGGCACAAGAACGAAACAAGTGTCCTTGTTCAAATCCCACATACCTTGGATTATGATTTTGAGATGAACAAGCTTGATTGAAACACTTCCTTACACTTTTGAGCTAAGTTTCTTGATGCCTTTAACTTAGATATCTTGAATCTTGAACAACTTGGTGGAATCTATGGAAAAGTTTTTGAATTTCTTGGAGAAGATTTGATTTGGATTTGGAAGATAGAAACCCTTATTCTAGATATTTCTTGGAAGAGAAATGGAGAAGAATGGATTTCTCTTCTCTACTTGAATCTATATATAGAGGGCCAAATTGGGCGAAAAGACCAAAATGCCCTTGAGCAAAATTCTAAAACTGGAGCCCAATTTTTTGTCCTGGCGCGATGTGCCATGATTGCGGTCCTTCACTGGAGTTGGACAATTGGGAAACTGCTCAGTGGCGCGATGCGGTGAAATCGCGTTGCCACCTTGGTTGTGACCTGGAAGGGCACTACGATATGGTGAAATTGCGTTGGTGTATTGGAATTTGACAATCATAGAGGCTTACTGAAAAATGACAATTGGGATATTACTTATCTCTGCGACACGCTGAGGGTATAAATAATGATGTTTCATAATTGGGACTTTAGATATTCATAACTTCTTGCTCCGACCTCCGATTTTGATGAAATTGGTATCGACGGAAAGCTTATTCAATTTTCTATGTGACAGAAAGTCAAAATTAGGGGAATACAGCATGAAATAAATATTAATCACTTTGGAAGTCATCTATATTCACTCAAAAGATGGATTTAGGCTGAAGGAACAATCGGGGTATTACACATCACTACTAGCCTTACACATACCCTGATTATTTCTACCATATTTTTTACAAAGAGGATTAGTGCGATCGCTATTCACACTACCCTGGGACTTTGAGCCTGGCGCCCTATCTCAAATGTCTTGCCTGAACTCAGGCACTGGTGCACTAGCTGAAGATGGAGTTGAGGATGAGAACCTCTAATGTAATTGAGAACAGTTACTACTTTCCGACCTTGACTGAAAAAAGGTAAAACTACCTATTATGGCCCTCTTATTCTCTCTCTTTTTCTCTTTGCGCTTCTCCTCCTCAATTTGCTAAGCATGAACTATAAGTATAGATGAGTCCATCTCCTTAATTAACATTGTGGTCCTACACTCCTATACTAGACTATCAGTTACACTAGACACTAACTTACTCATTCTAGACCTATTATCAGCCACCACATAAGGAGCATACTACGCCAAGTAAGTGAACTTAAGTGAGTACTCATTCACATTCATGCTGCCCTACTTAAAATTGATGAACTCCTATACCTTAGCTTCCCTAAACTCTAATGGAAAGAACCTGTCTAAGAATGTCGTGGAAAACTTCTCCCACTCAACAGGCCCTGCATTAACACCATGGTCCTTCTTTCACTGCTTAAACCAGGTGTAGACTATATCCTACAACTGATATGCAACCAACTCTGAACTCTCACTTAGATGACACCCATGATATCAGTCACATTCTAAATAATATTAAAAACTTCCTGTGGATCCTCCTCAGACTGGTCCCCATCGCTTCTTCCATTCTTTCTTCTGGGAGGCATGTTCTATAAAAGAAATGAAGGATGAACTAGAAAGAGAGTTTAAAGAGAAATCATGCTTATTTGCACGACATGAATTCTGAAAGAAAGGAAACTTTTCCTAAAATGTCTCATAGCTTCTTGTCCATAAGTTTGGCGTGCTTCACATCCATGCATAAGACTCTACTCAATATGACTTTTAGATACCCTATAAATCTATTTGCTTTGGTCAAGAAAACCTAAACTAAATATACACTGAATACTGTACTGAGATTGTGGGAGGTATCATGTAACCGACATACCCCAATTTGAGCTAATTGAGGTCCAACCTATAACCCCATTTTGAAGGATGTCAGTACCATGCCACGGGAACTACACTGGCTGTGTGGATCCACTAATCTAATGTCCCGAAGGGCTAAGAAGTCAGTCCTGAACTGGTAGGTGACCCCTAAGAGAGTGTCATACCTAACTTGGTAGGTGACATCTCATAATCCTTTACTAGATACGTAGTTATGGAACTCAGGGATTGCTACTAAGGACCCAGTACCAACTGGAGGGTGAGCCCCCATCCCTAAGTTCACTTGGTGCTAAATCCTACTCCCAACTGAACCAACACTAGTACTGAACTAAACTAAGTTTAACTGAATATTATTTATGATAATGCTCATTCTAATCATAATACTAGTAAATTGGAATATTCATGGTTTAACTGTAACAACAACAACAACAACAACAACAACTCAGTATATTCCCACACAGAGAGGTCTGGGGAGGGTGAAATATATGCAGTCCATACTGCTACCTTCGAAAAAGTAGAGAGGCTATTTCCGATAAACCCCCAGCTCAAGAGAGAGAATAGTATAGCAAGGTCATAATGCAACTCAAAACAGGATTTATAACACAACAGAAATATGTGATAAAATAATAACAGTAAATATCAAGGAAATACAAAATAAGTAAAGTACAAGTAATAAGAAATAGGAAAATAGATACTCTCCTAGTAGTAAACAATACACTCACATACCTAAGAGGACAACCATCCCCACACTCTCCTAACACCTAGCCACAACCCATACACTCACACTAGCCTTCAACCCTAATCTGCAACCTCCACACCTTCTTATCTAGGGTCATGTCCTTAGTAAGTTGAAGTTGCTCCATGTCATGCCTAATTACCTCCCTCCCATATTTATTTGGCCTACCTCTACCTTTCCTGAAGCCATGTAAAGCTAGTCTCTCATACCTCCAAACAGGGGTAGTATGCTCCTCTTCATTACATGCCCAAACTATCTCAACCTGCCTTCTCTTATTTTATCCTCAACCGAAGCCACTCCCACCTTCTTTCAGATAATCTCATTTCTAACTCTATCCCCTATAGTGAGACCACACATCCAACGCAACATCCTTATTTCCTCCACCTTCAATATTTGGATATGGGAGTTCTTGACTAAACAACATTCAGCTTCATACAGCAGGGCCGAACAGACTGCCACTCTGTAGAATTTGCCTTTAAGATTAAGGAGCACCTTCCTATCACATAACACTCTCAAGGCGAGCCTCCACTTCAACCAACTAACTCCAATATGCTTAGAGATATCCTCCCCAATCTCGCCAACCCCCTGAATCATAGACCCAAGATACTTAAAACTATTCTTCTTACAAACATCCTGAGAGTCCAACCTCACCACCACACTATCTTCCTAAATCAAGTCACCAAACTTGCATTCCAAATACACCATATTGGACCTACTCAACCTGAAATCCTTAGATTCTAGGGTTTGCCTCCAAACCTCCAATTTCTCATTCATACCCTTCCCCTACCCCCACCTCCTACATCTTATCAATCAGCACTACATCATTTACAAATAACATACACCACAACACCTCACCTTGAATACTCTACATCAATACATCCATCACCAACGTAAAAAAGAAAGGGCTTAGAGTCGATCACTGGTGCAAACCTGTCTCTACTGGAAAATGCCTTGATTCTTCTCCCACCGTCCTCACCCGAGTCTTCCCTCCATCGTATATGTCCTTAATAGCTCTAATGTATGCCACCATCACTCCTCTCACCTCTAAGAATCTCCAAAGAACCTCCCTAGGGACTCTATCATACACCTTCTCCAGATCGATGAACACTATGTGCAAATCCCTCTTCCTTTCCCTATACTGCTCCACCAATCTTCTCACCAGATAAATTGCCTCTATCATCAAGTGACCAGGCATAAAACCAAACTGATTTTCTAAAATAGACGTGCCCTTCTCAATCTCCACTCAACCACTCTCTCCTAAATCTTAATAGTGTGACTCAACTGCTTAATTCCCTTATAGTTATTGCAACTATGAATGTCACCCTTGTTCTTATACAAAGGAATTACCCTACACCATCTCCAAGCCTCAGGCATTCTTGCAGTCGTGAAAATAGTTTAACTATAGCATACTTGAAAATTTGAAATGCATGTAAAACATATAGGTATCGGGTATTCATAACCCACCAGCACTGAATGATTATTGGATAAAATAACAAGCTTAAAACTGTAGTAAAAGATCATGGTCAAAACCCATAAACATTGACATTCCATCAAACATGTGGGGATCATGAATTTAAACATGGGTATGCTTTAAATAGGGGAAAATAATATGATTACATGATTGAAGTCATAAAGTTGCAGATTTAACATGGAATTCACTTGACTAAAGCATGGGATACTCAAATCCATAGCATAAGGAATTCAAATTCTTGCATGAAGTCATACATAGGATGAACTAAATTAAAATAACCATGAAAACATGAATTTAAACCCATATTAAGCAATATAAAATATCATAATAATATAAAAAATCTATTTTTTAGTTGAAAAGAGAGTTTTTGGGCTCCATGGGTGAAAGGAACTCATGAATGAAAACCCCACATACCTTAAACCTTTAACTTGAAAGAGAAACACCAATCTTGATGCTTTATGGAAGATCCTTGAACTTGGGGAGCTTGAATTCTTGATTTCTTAGGGAGAAAGAAATTGAATTTGTGTTCTTGGGGAAAAGGAATGGATTTCTTGGGAGGAAAGTTAGAGAAAAAAGGCAAAATTATGCCCTAACTGATGCTTAATTCATGATATGAACGATTGGGTTGAAAGGAAAAATACCCAATTGCTCCCCAACCATTTAAATCAAAAACTGGATGAAACAAGCTTACCGTGATGTACTCTTATTGTGGTAGTGCATTTCCCTCATTGCGACGTGGTCTGCAAGCCATTGGGACTAATGCTACGTCACGGGCTTATCACGGTAACCCTTTGGTATCATGATCTAAACATGACCCAAACCCCATCCAAAAAATTCAAAACTTCTCCAAGACATGATCCTTACACCCTTGAACATGAATTAACTCAAAAACCAACATCTCGGGGTCGGGAAGCCCAAGATAAAAATCCTCCAAGTTTAGAACCCTTAAAAAAGACTAAGTCCCCAACACTTAGTAAAATTTTTAGGCTTTAAGACCCTTATTCTTGAAACTAGAAATTAAACTGAGCTAAGAATGGTATGAGGTATTACACACTAATAGTGTTTCTTAACCACAAGGGAGCAATTATCAAAATTGTAAATTATCAAATTTTTGGTGCTCTTCTTCAAGATGGTCACTCCTCCACAAGACTACCTTACTTTAATGGACAATACTACTCTTATTGGGAAAATAGATTCAGAATCTTTGTTCAATCAAATGACTTCTAACCCTGGGTTGTCATCAAGAAGGGTCCAAAGCCAATTCTAGGACTCAAAGAGAAGTGAAAGGACAAAGACAAAGAATCTTGTAGTATTGACATAAAAGACCTTGAGAGTTTTGAGGTCACCAAGGAACAACAAGAGGTAATCCAAACTAATGCACGCGCTATAAGTTTAATTTTTATGCAGTTAGTGGAGAAAAATACGATAAGATATAAGCCTACGAGACTGCAAAAGATATGTTGGACAAATTGAAGGTAACCTATGAAGGAACTACCAAAGTCAAAAAAATCATAGATTGTTGGCCTGGTCAATGAATATGAGCCATTCAAAATAGAAGAGAATGAGAATATTGAAATAATGTTTGCCAGATTCAATAAGATCGTATGCGAACTGAAATCACTAGGGTTGATCTATCCATAAATCCTGCAAGTCTAGAAGCTAGTCCGAAGTCTTTCAAAAATTTAGGAATCCAAGGCTGTTATTCTGGATGGCAGAGATCAACAAAACATGACATATGATGAACTTTGAGGTAACCTCATTGCATATTAAAGACATTATATCAACAGGTACCATAAGAAGGAAACGATGAAACCAGTATCCTTCAACGCTGCTACAACTAAGAAAAGGACATCTTGGGAGATGTCAATAGCAAAGGAATGGCCCTCATTAACCGTGAAGTAAGGAAGATCATGAGATAGAGACATCAAAGATCCTAAGGAACCAAAAATAAAGACTCCACTAGAAACTTTGATTGCTGCTATTACTATGGAAAGCTTGGCCACTTCAAACAAAACTATAGAGAATAAAGAAGAAAAACATCCAGGAAGAATATTTGGAGCCTAGATTGATGAAGATGAAACTGAAGAAGAAATAAAAGCCGCCAATATGTTCTTCATGGCAATATATGAAACTAGCGAGGTATGACTACATGATTGTCATAATTGTAATATTCTTGAAACTAATTTTGACTTTATAACTGATGAGCTTCAAAAGGTTATATATGAATATAACAAACTTTCTTAAGAGAATAAAAGTTGCGATGTTCAATTTAAATGAAAATGCAAAGAGGAACAAAGAAGCTATTAAATAGAAATTGAGGCATGTCAAATTTAAATTGACTTACTTCATGAAGAGCTGGCGATGTAAAAATTAAATTAAATCGTACTAAGAAATCCCCTAGTCATAGTTTCATGAGATCAAACTCCTTTAAAAATGATTTAAGTTCCTCATCAGAATCGTTTAAATCAACTAGGACATCCTTCTCCTCTTAAGGACCTGCCTATTTTATCTGTGGACAAAGAGGGCTCAAATACTATAGCTGCTGGCAAAAGTCTAAAAGTGTGTGGGTTTGGAAGCACAAAGGAAGCACATCTAACCTACAAGGACCAAAAACTACTTGGGTACCTAAATAATATTAATTTTCTTATTTTGTAGGAATAGGTCTGCAAGAGCTATAAGAAGGAATGTGGGTCATTGATAGCGGATGTTCCATACATATGACTGGAAAGAAAGGAAAATTTTCTACTCTAAAGAAAATAGATGGGGGATCAGTCAGATTTGGTGACAATGATAGAGACAATGTCATCGGAGTCGGCTTAGTAAAACTCAGCTCATCATGTGAACTAACTGAAGAATATCTAGTATACAAACTTAAACACAATCGGCTTAACATCAGTCAGCTGTTTAATGCCGGATTAGGAGTCCTCTTCAATGCCAAAAATTGTTCAATCAAACATGAAAAAAACATCTCTATTATCGATGAACATCTTGATAACAGTTATGTCTTAAATAGTCCTGACTTTGCTACATTAACTTACCTCACTGTGCAAACCAATGATACTTAGTTGTGGCACAGAAATCTTAGACATGCTAGTAATCATATCATTGAGAAGTTTTCCAGACTGGAATTGGTGAAAGGTCTGGCAAAACTCAAGTTTATAAAGGATCACATTTATGATGCCTGCCAATTAGGTAAATAGACCTGGAAATCCTTCAAAGTCAAAGACATTCTCTCTACTACGAAACCTCTTCAAACAATTCACATGGATTTATTTGTCCCCACCAAGACTGCAAGCATTGGTGGAAAGAGATATATTTTTATCATAGTTGATGATTACTCACGCTTTACTTGGGTAATATTTTTTACTTATAAACATGATGCTTTCACAAACATTGAGATTTTTTATAGAAAGGTATAGAGAGAAGCTGGACTCCTCAACACCTACGTTCATAGTGATCATGAAGGAGAATTTGAGAACAAGATGTTTGAGGAGAATTGTGCTCAGAATGGATACTCTCAGAACTTTTCTTTACCTCCGTCTCCGCATCAAAATGGTTTAGTAGAGTGAAAGAACCGATCTCTCCAGGAAACTACCAAGACCATACTATTAGAACATAATCCTCTAGATCACTTTTTGGTAGAAGCAATAACCACAACATGCCACTCCATCAACAGGTTCCTGATCAGACCTATCCTAAAGAAAATTCCTTATAAACTCTGGAGAGGAAAGAATGTAATACCCCGTCTTTTTGGGCTAGTCTATGAACCATTGTTATTATACATATAAGCTATAATCCAAGTGATTCCCATGTGAATATAAGTTTCATGATATCTATCCTAGTGTGTGAAGTTCTTGAGGTTAAAAATATTTATAGGAATCACTTAGAGCCTAGTTGAGCTAATATCATTTAATTCGTCCAAAATTTGATATATGATTCTACAAGGGTTTACTTTAAATGTATAACTTTTTTTACACATATAATTTTTCATATCAAGACCCACAAAATTATATATAATTGAATTATCTTTCCAACAATATGAATTTTTCCAAAATCTAATACCCGAGCAAAAAGTTATAGCCATTTTTGTAAGAGGCAGTAAGCCGAGACGATATGCCCATGCCATCTGGGTTATTGCACCAAGATAGGTGGGGAACCACGTGCCTTACTCCCCTGGGCTAAAGTGAGCGGCGCCTTGTCCATTCACCAGATGTTTTAAACTCCTTAAGGGTCAAGGGGCACTTTAGTCCTTTCCCCTCAACCCCCAAACATCCAGGGGATGATTTAAAGCATCCAATAGGGCATTATTTGCCTATCTTATTCAATATTTTCTCTCAAGAAACCCTCATACTTTCCCATAACAAGGTTCAAGCTTTTACTTTCAAGAACATAAGGATTCAAGCTTCAAATTCATGATTTCTTCAATAATCCATCGAATTAAGGTATGTGGGTGTTCATCCATGGGTCCTATTTCACCCATGGAGCTCAAAAACCCTTTTCTTTATATTAAAGAATGAAATTTTATCATTATGATATATTATATGCTCAAGAAGATTGAATTTCATATTTCCATGGTGAATTAAATTAAATCCAGCTCATGTATGATTCCATAAAAGATTTTTAATTCCCCATGCTATGAATTTAAGTTTACATGCTTATTTAAGTAAATACCATGATAGATCCTAAATTCATGATGTTTATCAGTATTCCCATATTTTAAATTCATGCCTTCCACATGTTTGATGAAATTCCCATATCATGTTAAGTCAATTGCAAGATGAATCCCCAAGTTTTGAATTTTTCCATGGAACCCTATTGTTCCCTCATGTTTAAGACATTCTTACATTCAGGTTATGAACTTTACATGTTTTGATGAAACACCCATGTCCTATTTCAAGTGAATTACATGTGAATTCCCCAATTCATGATTTTAGTTATGTAATCCTTCTATGCCCTCATGTTTAAGATATTCCCACGTCCAAGTTCATGATCCCCATGTGTTTGGATAATTTCCCTATGTTAAAGTATTAACCTCCACGTGCTTGATAGAATGACTATGTGAATTGAATAGGGTAATCATGACATGTTACCATGTGTTCTTATTCATGTACAAGTCCATATATAATGCCCTAATTTTCTGAACCGGAATGCTACATGATGCTCATGACCCTGGAGGACCATAAGCTAACCTATGACTGATATCTATATCTGTAACTGCATAATATACATATAAAAATATGGAAATATGAACTAAAAGGCCATAAGGTTCAATCTTGCATAATACAACATCTGAATAGGGTGGTATCACAGTACCAAAACAAAACTAAAAATACTAAAGTCTGAATCTGAAAACTTTGTAATCATCTAAAAGCCTCTAAACTATCTGAATAAGGAGTTGAAGGAATATGTCTCCAACTAACTCCTTAAACTGAAAATACACTGAAATACTAGAATAATAAATGTAATGATCATGTCCTCGAAAGATGAGGACTCACTGCTAACTGAATTGCTACTGGTAGTCTGGAATCTGTACCTCAGAACCTATGGTGTGACATAAAAGAAAGCACCATAGTGCAAATGCGTCAGTACAACTAAAGTACTGAGTATACGTGGGGGTAGGCTAAGTGCATGGGGTTTATATGCATGAACATGCAGACTAATATGAATGTGAGAATACATAAATACATACGTAAATGCTACTGAACTCATGGAGATACTGATTACTAAGTCTGAATACTGACATCATGACTTTACCGATATTGAGATACTGAATAAATGAATGACTATTTCTGACAGTTTGAATTATGAAGAACTGGTCTGATTGACCGTGTCTAACAGTCTTGAAATTGAATACTGATAACGTAAGCTATGACAACTAATTTAACTAATATAACAGTGATGATTGGCCTAACCGATGTAACTGATACTGAGTGACTGTATCTAACAGTCTAAATCTTCTAATAATGATTTAGAGTGATCAAGATTCAGATCAAGCCTAAATAATGGGTGATCTCTGGAACTAATAATAAGAATACTCAACTGAATCTGAGATTGAGATTAAGCCTATCTGACGGGAGATCTCTAGAAGTACCGATACTAAATAACTCAATGAGAGACCAAGCCTATATGACGGGTGGTCTTTAAGTCTGTGGAACTATCTGAGTTCCTTACTGAGACTAATAACTGTATCTGACAGTCCTGATTTATGATTTCTACTCTGAAGACTAATACTGAAACTGTAACTGTGGGATGTATTCATGTAACCGACATACCCCATTCTAAGCTTACTGGGGTCCAATCTCTGCCCTGACTGGAAGGGTGTCAATACCACACCACCAGTAAATACAACTATTATGGAGTCAGTCCTAATCTAATGGGTGACTCCTGGGATCAGTCCTATACATATAAATGTGCTAACGGGTGACCCCTGAGTATGTTAGTCCTATCTAACGGGTGATATCTCATACCTACAATGGATACGTAGTTCTGGAACTTAGGGATTTCTTCTAAGGATCTCAGTTCTCACTAGCAGTTGAGTCCCTATCCCTAGGCTCGCTCGGTGCTGAATCCTACTCCCATCTCAAAGACACTAAACTGAACTGATTAACTGAACTTACTGAGTTTCGTGACTGATGGAATACTACTGAGTTCATGAGATTTTTGAGAGTACTAAATTTCTGAGATTGCTGATATTAACTGAGCATAACTGAGATTACTAAGATTAACTAAGATTACTAAACTACTGAGACTGCTGAGATTTCTGAGTCACATGAGTAACTAAATTCTATAGATCATGGCTTGACTAAGAGTATCCAGATAACATGTCATGGCTCTAGGAACACAACTATATTTTTTGGGTACAAGTACCCCCAGGACTCGATGGAAGAAAACTGACACAACTTGACTTTCTTGAGTACATGACCATCAATAACAATCCATAATACATAAGTGAGGGATTTCATGAAGTAAATGGTCATCATAATATTTAACATAAATAGGAATGCTTATAATCAAGTCATAAATACCATATTCTAATATCATGGACATTCGGACAACATATACTATTCATAACAATGGCATGGAGACTATTTAACCATAAGGGAATGGCAAACATATAACATTTGGTTCATATTGTAATAATATGGGGATAACTCATGTAATACTTCAAAATCATGATCTTGTTCATAGCATGGAAGACATATAGACACACAATAAATCCATTCCCCAATCATCATGTACATTCCATTAAAACATATATTGCACAACAATGACAAGTGAGCTCTTTGAACATAATAGATTAGCATGAATTTATCATATAGTTCACCCCTAAGTTATAATACATGATTTTTATCATTCTAGGCAATTTATCAAACACCTTACATGCAAAATATTGAGCATAGGTGTACTTAACAAATTTAGAAATCTTGAACCACCCAAATTCATGGGTTTCCAACTAACATGCCCATACACTTCTTGGAAACACATTTAGATACCTTCTTGAAACACAATAAATAACCATCAACATGAACATAATTACACAACAACATAAATATCATAATTTATTATTTAAAACATGGTTCTTGAGCTCTACGAATGAAAGAGATCTATGGATGAACACTACACATACCTTAGAAAAAAGATTCTTGATGATTGACGGAGGAATTTCCTTGAACTTGAATCTTCTATGAAAACCCTAGCTTGTGTTCTTAAGAGTAGTTTGAGAGAAAGAATATTTTTTGGGGAAATAAGGGCTTAATTCCGTGTTTAGGCATTATATAGGGGTGGAAAAAGGACCATTTTACCCCAAAAACGGACTCTTTAAGTCACCTGGACACCCACATATGGGCGCACACTTTATCGCACATATTAGGGTATGCGTTGGACATCTTATGGCACATATTAGGGTGTGTATCGCACACCTTAGGTTATGCATCACACACTTTGTGTTAGGCGACGTACTCCACTTTGTAAAGTCATAACTTCTTGCTCGAGTGTCGGATTTGGACGAAATTGGTATAGTTGAAAGATAATTCAAAGATATTTCATTTGATATATAGTATGCCCTCTAATTCAATATATACAAGGATTTATGATCGAATGAAGTTGACCCAAGTTTTGATGCTCACTAAAACTTGAATGATAGGAAAACTTTCAACTTGTACTTGAGTTAGGGAACCTCTATGATCTAAATTCATACTTAAATAGATTCCCACACTATATAATTGATTAAGACACTAAATTTACATAGGATTTGAGGCTTTTGAAACGTCTATGCATAGGAATGATGGATTTTCATTCTAGTCCAAAATATGGGATATTACACCATAACCTCCAAGTGTTTGCTAAAATATCTCAGGGAATGAATTGTGAACGATTGACTATGGCTATGATTTCAAGAATTGCTAGGTTTTATCATTTATGCCATCGAGTCTTGGGGGTATTTATTACCCAAAATGTAGTTGTTCATGTAGTTGCAATAAATATAGAATAGGTCAAGAATAGCAGTACTCAGCCAGTAACAAAACTCAGTGAAACTCAGTATCAGTCTAGTTCAGCTCAGTATCATGAATAGTAGTACTCAACCAGTTACAAAATTTAGTGAAACTCACTATCAGTTTAGTTTATCTTAGTATAATAATCAGTGTCTTTAGTTGGGAGTAGGATTCAGTACCGAGTGAACCCAAGGATAGGGGCTCACCTTCCAGTAGAGGGTGTGATCCCTAGTAGTAGTCCTTGCATTCTAGAACTACATAGCCAGCATAGGTTGAGATATCAATCTGCTAGTTGAGGGTTGATAAGTTGTTTTACCTGCCAGTTGATGGTACCACCATTCTCATTCAAGGCACTTGCTATATGAGCGTGACTCTTTAGCTTGTCTTTATCCATGGAATGACACTGACACCCTTCCAATTGGGGTTACAAGTTGGACCCTAATCTATTTAGAAAGGGGCATGTTGGTTAGATGAACACTCCTACAGTTACAGTTTTAGCTTCAGAATTAGGATTGAACTCAGTTCTATTCCATAAATTAGGACTGTCAGAAGCATTCATCCAGTTCAGTATAGAACTTAGTTCAATTCTACAGAATTAGGACTTTCAAAAATAGTCACCCAATTATCATTAACATAGTTATCAGTAAACTTAAATATCAGTCACTCAGGTATCAGAACTCAGTATTAGTTCCAGTTACAGTCTTAGTTATAATTTTAGTTACTGTCTCAGTTACAGTCTTAGTTACAATCTCAGTTACAGTCTTAGATAGTCTCAGTTACTATCTTAGTTATAGTCTTAGTTATAGTCTCAGTCTAGTAATCAGATCAGTAACTCAGTTCAATTTTAGGTTTGTTTGACCATAGCGTATAGTTCTTAGTTATTCAGTTATCAGTATTTTAGTACCTCAGTTTGCAGATTATTTCAGAATCATGTTATACGCTTGGTCTTACATTCTCAGATAATATAGTTATCCCAAATTCATGCTCAGTTAGCTCATGTTACTCAATTAGTCCCTTTCTCATATGCATAATACTCTACAGTTTTAGTCCAGTTATTCAGACTAAGTACAGTTCAATATTACATGCCTAGTATTCAGCTATCAGTCGTTCAATTAATCAGATAAGTTAGTATGTTTATACATTCATGCTCAGTGTGATTGTATATTCAGATCCTCAATCTATGTCAGTCTCCATCACATAGTTTCAGAACCAGTATTCATACAGTATCCATGTTTTATCATATCCCAGCTTCAGTTATACTTATATCAATAAAGTAAAGTTTTATAAAAACTAAGTATAGAGATTTATCATATTATCAGAGAATATTTATCACTCATGCTTTAAGATATTTCAGTTTTCAGTTTATTCCAGCCTATTGGTGAGTTTACTTAAACTTAGCATGCATGTTTTACGATTACGTATGAAATCAGTTTTACTTATTGTATTCACCCCTGCATACTCAGTACATTCTATAAGTACTGATCCATATATACATTTGTATGGCTACATCATTTCATAATGTAGGTACCAGTTATAGCCTATACATCACAATCAGACAGTTGTAGATTCTAGCTAACAGGTGATGAGTTCTCTTAATTTGGGAAGTCTAGACAGTTTTAGTTCATGTACAGTTCATTTACTTTCATGTGTATTGATTAGTTGTAGTTGGAGGCATGTCTCAGCTATCTATAATCAGTATAGTAGAGGCTTCATAGATGTTAGTCAGAGTCAGTCATGTAATTTCAATTTCATCCTTCAGATTTATCAGATTATAAAGCTTTACCAGTATTGTATATATTTTAAATTTTTAATCTGAATATGTTTCCATTCAGTAGAATAGCTATTAATTATGTTATAATTTAGTTGCTTAATAGTATGCCAGTTTATGGGTTAGCTTGGGATCACTTATGGTTCCAAGCACCGTGTGATGACTAGGGGGTAGTCTCGGGTCATTACAAAGAATCCCAACATTATCTATTTCCATCTTTTTGGCTGCAAATATTTTATTCAAAACAATGTTAAGAATAACCTAGGAAAATTCAATCCATAAAGTGATGAAGGTATTTTCCTTGGGTACTCTCCCACTAGTCATGCTTACAAGGCCTTTAATAGAAGAACTTTGTGTGTTGCGAAATCTATACATATTGTATTTGATGAATCTAATCGGCTCCTACAAGTTTAAGTGTCACTAAAGAACAAGTGAGTAACAATCTGGAAAAAATAACAGCACAACCTCTGAGCCATCATAAGTTTAGTTGACTACATCCCCTCTAGAGTCGACTTTCACAGCAGACACAGTGAAACTGAGTGTTTCAAGAGAATAAAAGCCCTATTCTATCTATCCAAATGAACTCATCATTGGAAATACAGAAGATAGAGTGCAAATGAGAGTATCATTCAGAAGACAAGCATTTGTTGCCCTTGTGTCTCAAGTTAAACAAAGGAAAACTGATGAGGCTCTCAAAGATGAATCATGGGTCAAATTCATGAAGGAAGAATTATACCAGTTTGAATGAAACCAAGTTTGGACCTTGGCTGAAAGACCAATAAATTGTTTGATAATTAGAACTCGATGGGTCTTTAGAAACAAGTTAAATGAAGAAGGTAAGGTTATCAGAAATAAAGCTAGACTTGTAGCTCAAGTCTATTTACAACAAGAAGGTATTTATTATGATGAGACCTTTTCCCCGTGGCAAGGTTAGAGTCAATACAGATTTTATTAGCATTTGTTACTTTCAAATGTTTTAAGCTATATCAAATGGTCATAAAAGCACTTTCTTAAATGGTTTTATTCATGATAAAGTTTTTTAAAACAACCCCAGGGTTTGAAAATTCATTGTATCCAAATCATGTTTTCAAATTATCAAAAGTACCCTACGTCCTCAAACAAGCTCCAAAGGCTTGCTATGAGAGACTGAGTACTTTATTACTAAATAATAATTTTCAAAGGGGTAAAATTGATATAATTCCATTCATACAAAAACTTGATTCAAATCTTCATATTGTGCAAATTTACATTGATGATATCATTTTTGGTAGTTCTAACATCTCTATATGTGAGGACTTTTCTAATTTGATAAAAGGAGAATTTAAAATGAGTCTTATGGGTGAGCTCACATTCTTTTTGGGATTACAAAACAAACAAAATCCCAAAGACACTTTCATCAGTCAAGCTAAGTAAACGAAGGAACTCATCAAAATATTTAGTATGAAAAAAGGAAGGGCCTTCGGAACTCCAATAGTCCATCCATAATTCTTGTCTCAGATTCATCCAAAAAAGATGTTGATAAAACATTGTACATGGGGATGATCGGATCCCTACTCTATTTGAATGTGAGTCGACCAGACATTATGTTCAGTGTATGTAAATGTGTCAGGTTCTAGTTGACTCCTAAGAAATCTCATCTCACTGCCGTCAAATCAGTCATTCGATATTTCATAGGAACTCAAGACGTTGGACTATGGTATCCCTGCTCCTCATATTTTGATTTGATTAGATAATCAGATACTGATTTTGAAGGGGATAAAAATGATAGAAAGAGCACTATTGGAACATGTCAAATTCTTGGTGATGCCTTGATGTCATGGCAAAACAAGAATAAAATTATGTTGCTCAAATACATAGCCGTCAGAAGTTGTGGTACCCAAATCTTATGGATTATGCATCAACTTTTTGACATTAATTTATTCTTTGAATCTATTTCTATAATGTGTGATAACACCAGTGCTATTAGCTTATCTAAATATACTATGCATCACTCTAGGGATAAACATATTGATATTAAACATTATTTTATTCTTGATCACGTAGAGAATGGTGATTTTTCTTTAAAATTTGTTGACTCCAAAAATCAACTAGCAGATATCTTTACAAAAACCCTGCTAGAAGAAAGATTTTGTTACGTTAGAAAGAGGCTTGGTATTCGTAGATTTAATGACTTATGAGCCTTATTTTTAGACAATGATTTGCCACAATTTTTTTTAAAAAGTATATTTTTTACACCTCTTCTAAAAAAGAAGTCACCATTACTTCTCCTTGTTTTACCCCTAAAATTACTACCCCTCTGATCTTTTTACCTTCCCAGTACCCCTTCTGCCACCCTTTCACTTTAACAGTTGCCTCTCTCTTCACCTTTTCCACATTTATTCTCCCCTTTTATCCTTTCAACTCCTTCTATTTCTCTCTATCTCTTTACTGAAAATTAATCCAAACGTTCCTCTGCCAAATGATCAAAACTCAATTCTCTCGCTTGCACTTCTTCAAAACCGAAGCCATCTCCTCTAACAATGACCTTGCTATGGCTGTTCAAAACATTTATTCCTCATTTTCCAAGAATGTTGAAAAATTATATGAACAATTCTGTCACAACATGCATAATACCCTCACCTACTTCCTGGACAAATGATAACTCTGATGACTTCTATTCAAAAGAGGGTCCCATCTCTTTTCAAATTATAGGCTGTAAAATAATTTCACACATATTTTTGGGTTTTCAAATTCTCGTTGCTGTATATATTTGTGTGGTTTTCTCTATTTGTATTTTTCCCTTACCTATGTGTTATTTCTTTTTTATTATGTCAAAGGGGGAGAAAGAAGGAACATCAGAGTCGGTCATCCAGTCGGGGGAACTAGTCTAGTCAACTGAGTGTCAAATGGCATTCCAAAATATGAGTCAGCAAAAGGGATGATCAAGTTGACTAAAACAACAGGGAAGTTAATTGATGTTTAATTTGTGTTTGCCATTATCAAAAAGGGGGAGATTGTTAGGCTCCTATGTTTGCATTTAAATAATGACAAACTAATGAGTGGATATCTGCAGGATATTAGAAACTGCTAATGACCGAAGGATGTGTCACACAAAGATATGAAGTATCAAAAAATTGATGAGGGTAAGAAAGATGACTCTAAGAATGGGAGGATATCCAATCATGAGCTACATCATCCAAGCGAATCAATCAAAACAAGAACAAAAGAAAGAAAAATCATAAATCTCAGAATCACAACAAATCCATGATCTACAGCATCCAAGCGAATTAACCAGAACAACGACAAAAGGAAGAAAAATTGTAAATCCCAAAATCATGTCAAAAGAAAAAGAAAGAACATACCACAGATGTATCTGATACAAATGTGAGTAAAGAAAAACCATCTATGGACATACCATATAGTTACTTTCCTCAATCAAGGAATCAATTCAGAGCCTTGATTGAGAAGAAATCTCTTGGGTTTCATTACGATAAGTAACAGCTAAAGACTATAAAATAAGAAGACTAAAGATAGACAAAGGCTACACAACTTCAAGAAAAAACTCAAAGTGTCTCAATCTTAGTCTCACAAAGCTTTGTAACTTTTAGTTTACAATTGTTGTACCAAGAGTAGGATCGAGTCGACTTTGTAACACAAACCAAAGCTTTGTCACAAGATCTGAAGAACAAAATTACTCTTTAGAACTTGTTTCCCGTCATTGTACTCGAGCCTGACATTGAACGATCTAAGGAAATATTGAAACCCAAGGGGACTAGAAGTAGGCACCATATTGTTGTTCCTAAACAGGATAAATCTTTGTGTCTTTACTTTACATTCAATTATTTATTTGCTTAATTATTTCAATCTAATCTATTTTGTGTAGTGTATTGATTTGTCAACTGTGAGGAGCTAGCAGTCGACTCACAGAAAATTTTCAATTTACCCCCCTCTTTAATTTCAGAGACAACCGTCAGTCATAAAAAAATTAACCAGACAACCCAAGTCTATAGTAATCCAACAAAGCCTCTACAATATCGAAGGTCAATAAAATATTGGGACATACCCCCAATAACAGCCAAAACCAATATCCAAAAGATAGTAAAAATGTAAAAAAAGAAACCACAATATGAACTGGGGTCTTCCAAAGAATGGAAGCTTACTACTTCAATCTGACTTGCTAGCTGATCTCGAATCCAAGTCACTGAGCAGGAGATGTAGAAGAATGGTTAGTTCCTACATTGCGTGGGGATACAATATCTGAAGATGGTTAGCGGTTGGAGTGCTAGCTTGTAACTCAGGGATAGAGAAACAAAATAGTGCCACGATAACAGTTCAAAACCAACATAACATTTAATGCATAATATCATATGAAATACATATACATATATAATACTACATGCTGGGGTATGGAGCAAGCCTTAGCATGAACATCAAAAACCTTAACTTGGGTTGTGTAGTATAACCCTAATAAATCAAGGTACCCATGGGCTGTATGGACCCAACTCTCCCACAGATGGAAAGGCCCCAGTGCGTGTAGCCATATGAACTAAAGAATATTCAATGTATACATTATGAGGGACTTGAACCTCCCATTCATATAAATAATATCGGGGACTGGAACCTACCGTTCATTTAGATACCCACACTGGCTAGTGCGGTTTCCACTGTTAGTCCTTTAAGACCTCCACTTTCATGGACCAACTACACATCCTGCTTTAAGGACCAATTTAAATACTTATTTCACAATCATAATCATCAATCCAATTGCTTACGAAAGGCATCACGTTGGTATTATCATACCAACCCCACTTGCAAGCATAAAACATGACAATGCAATTATTACATCAGTTTGGGACTCAAACCCAATATTTAAAAAGGAACATAAATCAATTCGGCATTTTGGGACTTCAACCCCTGAGCCAACCAAACCCCTAAGGTTTCAATTCAACCCAATTTATGGCCATTAAAGCCTTTACAAAGTCCTTCATTAATTGTTATCATGGTTATGCCAAAGCCTTAGCTCAAAAACATAATTTAACTTGTGACAGTATCATTCTTATTAATAATTTCACAAACATGTTAAGGGCATACCATTATCAAAGCCAAAATCATCAAATTTGGGGTTCAACCACGACCCCTAAATTAAATCACCATTCCTATGTACCCACAAGTGCAAAACCATAATTAAAACATGCATAATCATAATTTAAACTATGGAAAACCATATTTAATAATATGCATTCAAAACCCTCAACCTTGGTTTCAAAACTACCATTAATTATTCATGAATATGCTTTAAACATATTATTTTAGTAAACTAACAATGAGGGAAGAATCACATTCGTGAATTACAAAGATTCATGGAGGGATGTGGTGACTTAGTAATTACAAAAAGTCTAGAATGAATACCCCAAAGTTTTTTGAGGTATGTGAGGACTTAAGGGTTTTAAGTGGAAAATGTCCAAACTACCCCTAACTAAAAACTGCATAAAGGTTTTCCTTAGTTACGAGTCAACCCATCGACTCATCACCAAATCATATGACTCATAGCTATGAGCTGTATCCTAAATATTGAGTTGGACACCTATACACTATCTATCTTACGACTCTATAATACCACTCGTGATGTAACCATATGACTCATATGGTCTAGTCATTTCTAAGACAGAACCCAAAGGGATTAGACACTAGAACACATACGACTCATCCTACCACTCATAACATGGTCATACAACTCGTATTGAGTCACTCGTACTGAGATTAGAATTTAGATAATTACACATTAGTTCGGTTAGGACTTCGGTCCCTAGACCTATAACCACACCATATGACTCGTATGATAAGTCGTCAACCAAGAAGTGACCTCAAAGCTCAAGAAATTTTCAAGGTCCAACATCTAAGGTATTTCAATCCATCAATGGGTTCTTTCCACCCATTGAGTCCCATTAATCCCTTATTTTACATGTATAAACCCTTCATTTTTATGAAATCTCAATGTCAATTGCAAAGTTACTCAATTTTCTCTTAATTATTTTGAATACAAATCATGAAAATATGTTTTCCTATGTGAATTATGTCCTTACATGCTTTACAATCTCAATCATCCATATCATATTCAGTTGACACTATGTTAATTATCAATTTATGAATTAAACCATGTAAACTTGTTACCTCATAAGTTTAAAATCTTCCCTTATACATAATCATGGATTTCATCAGTTTAGTGAAATATACTATGTTTTGAGTCTATGAATCATGAATTTCATTACATTAATGTGATGATGTTATTATACTTAATGTGTTATTCAATGCTGGTAGGTTATGAACACCTAATACCTATATGTTTATGGATGTTTCTGATTCAAGCAACAAGTTGGCTATATCATAATTTTATCATCATATTCAGATTATAATATTCATGTTGGGCAATTATCAGTTGTGAGTACTTTTAAATTTAGTCAATACCAATGTTAGTTTAGTTGGGAGTAGGATTTAGCACAGAACGAACTTAGGGATGAAGTCTCACCCACAAGTAGAGGACTAAGATATTTAGTATAAGTACCTAAGTTCCAAAACTACATAGACAGTGTGATTATGAGATGTCATTCACCAATAGAGGACTGAAACTCTCTTGGGGTTCACCCGCTTGTAGAGGATTGATACCCCAGTCGACACCAGTTTAGTTGATACATATAGCTAGTGTTAGTACCCGTGAAAAGGTACTAACACCCTTCCAACTGAGGTTACAGGTTGGACCCTGATTAGTTTAGATTGGGGAATATCAGTTAGATGACAGCTCCCATAGCTTTAGTCCAGTATTAATATTATATCATCTTAGGTTTGCATGACAAGATGTTTAGTTTATCAGTTATTCAGTGTATTTAGTTATTCAGATCATTTTAGCACATGCTTTAATTGTTCATGCATTTGTTTTATACATTTATGCATTCATGCTCAGTATTCATACATGATCCTTAGTATAGTTTTACCGCCTATTTAGCTTTATCTTGAGATTTGCATATAGTACTCATGTTTCTATTGCTTTCTATCTTACATAAATATGTTTAGTTCATGACATAGAAATTTTAATAATTCTTACAACTTTTATGCACAACCATGAATTAAATACCTATTTCAGCAGATAGCTTATGTCTTCAATTTTAAAGCATACATTAAGTATTTTCCATGATCTAGTGCATGTCTCACATACTAAGTATATTCCAAAGTACTGGCCATATATATGCATTTGTGGTTACATTTCTTTATAATGTAGGTACCTGACGTAGCCCCTACACCTGGGTCAGACAGTTCATAACATTCATCCAGAAGGTGATTAGTTCTCTTATTTTGAGGACTCAAATCAGTTGAAGTTCCTCTATTCTATTTTCATTATTCTTATGTATTAATTTGGGATAGTTGGGGCTCATGTCCCAACTACCTATAGTCAGTATAGTAGAGGCTTCATAGATGGTTAGTTAGAGTCGGTATTTATAATTTAAGTTCCTCTTTCTCTCTATCAGATTTTAGTATTTTAAACTTTGATCAGTTATATATTAAAATAAATTGTATCATGTTGATTGTACTTATGCTTAGTTATTTAGCGTATATATATATATATATATAATTAGTTGCTCAAGTGTCATGCCAGTACATACATTAGCTTGTGGTCACTTGTGGTTCTAAGCACCGTGTTATGACTAGGAGTTATATCTGGTCATGACAAACTTGGTATCAGTGAACAAGGTTCAAGTGTCCTAGGGTGTCTATAAAGCCGTGTCTAGTAGAGTCTTGTGGAATAGTATAGAGATATCTTGTACTTTTCTTTGACAGGCTATAAGGCATTTAACAAATGTTTACTTTATTTCATATCTTGGATCATACAGTAGAGATATTGCCTAAGAAACTTATATAGATACTTATATTGCTTCGTTCATGCCAACTCTGCCTTATTTTTAAGGTAATAGAAACAGTCAAACATAAATTCCTACTGATAGAGTTTTCTTAGACAGTCCCCATAAATAATTATGGGATTGCATGTAGGCTCAAAAGAATCCATCAGTGCCTTAAAGTTCCAAAGTTTGAAAGAGTTCATTATTATTTATGAAAATCATACATTAAGACAAATTCTAATGCCTTCAAATCCCTTCGTAGAGTCCTATGATATCATATGATCTAGAGTTAGAAGCATGAACCTAGAAGTGTAGCAGTAGTAAAGTGGAGATAATACTTATCTGAATTTAGTAGATTATGGATCCACGAATCCAGAAAGGTGTTGTTTAGTTTTTTTAATAGCACTTTAAGAGATATTTCTCAGTTAAAAGAGACTTAGAGTATGCTAATCCTTTAGTTGGGATAGATTAGGTAGTGACCATAATGACAGAGAAGCTTGATAAGGTTGAGTATGGTTATAAGATTTTATGTGGATTAGTTTTTCATGATTCCTATCAAGTAGTACTAAGTTAGCTTAGTTAATTAAAATCTTGAGGATATCCAAGTTAAGTGTTAAATCTAAGTTTCAATTATGGGTAATTAAGCTAATAGAATGAAGAGTTTGAAATTCTAGATGGTCTGAACTCAGGGTAAGATGATACTCCTTAATATTCGAAGTTAGTAAGTGTTTTGAGTTATTATATGATGACTATTGGGGCTATAGAAAAGTTAAGAGTTCTATCTCATAAATAAGTATTAGCATTGGGTTTTACACTTGAAGATATAGTCTTTCAAGATGATTTTATTAATTATGTGTATTGTTATACGCCGGACACTAGAATAAAGTGGTTGCAGTTCAGTTTAAAATTTATTAAAGGGGACATAGACTTAGAACGATGGCTTAAATCTAAGGGGGAGACGATAGAATAATGAACCAAGTTAGGCTTTCATATTCTAGTATCGATGTCAGTGAGTTCTAGAACTACAGTAGGGGAGGAAGGTACCCGACTCATTCCTATCTTGGTACAATTTCTTTTTTACTTCAGTCATTATGACATCTACTCATGCTTTACAAGTCAGCTCTATGATTATATCTCATATTCATCTAGTTTATATAGAATTGTGTACATCCCAGTTCGTAGTATAAGGAGTTCTAGTTCACTCAGAAGTACAAAACATATTCCATGAATATGAGATATAATCATAGACCTGACTTGTAAAGCATGAGTAGATGTATAACTTAGGTCATGCATCTCATGACTCATGTACTCATGCTTTATAGTATACTCAGTTCCCATAACTATTGGTACACCCTAAATGACTAGTGAAAATTTGCATTATTGCATATAAGTCCTTAGTTTTGATCTCTTTAATCAATTTATGCCATTGATTCTCTATTCCTCAGGCCTTAGTTATGTGTCAAAGTTATGCATAATATTCTTTCATGTTTTAGGATCACATGTTCTAACCTTTCAGTCACCACTCCTTATGTAAAGATAGTGGTGATGAAAATCAATGAATAATGGTTTAGATGGAAGGGAGTAAATGTTTATTATTGGGAAAAGATTATTGTATGCTTGTTTTATCTAAGGGCTATAAGTGCAAGAAAGTTGGTATTGATAGAGGTATTAGAGAGTATGGAAAAATTCTTAGGTGTGTTAGTTGCCTAAAAGTTCACATGCGGTTATAATGATATGCTTGAATGTCATGTTCGTATAGAAGTGGATGAATGTATTATGCGTTAGTGAATTCCTAGTATAAGGTTAAAGTTAGTTTTTAAAGTGGTAAGGAGTATTATTCTTGAGATCAGAGCTATGAAAACACATAGGATATTGAATTCATGGTTTAGACTAGTATTATGGTATTATGTGTAGTACCTTGTGACTTTGAGTAGGTTTGAAAAATGGTGTTGAATTTAGTTCAGCTCAAACTTTAGTAGATGAAGCTATCAATGCTCGGGTGAAGATTATAAGTGGCATCAAGTGAAGGATAGTATTTAAGGGGAAAAACATAGTTGAGAGGGTATTTGAGAAGTGTGTCTAAGCTTGAAAGTTAGCAGTTGCACTGCCTAAGGTATAATAATTCTATCCTTGCTTATGTTTTATAGGCCTATAGTCCATCTTATTGAGTTGTATCTATGTTGTGATTCCTTATTCAGATATCTTATTCAAATCATGCCCAAAATTCTTTTCTCCTTAATGTTATTAGAATTTCTTAGAAAAAGTGTTAAAGAAATACCCCAGCTGAGTATAAACTTTCTGAATGAGTTAGTCCATATAGCCAGTAGTTTAGTTTAGCAATCAGATATATAAGCTCCTATAGTTTTCCATCTTTCCATCTAGTCATATTATCCAAAATTTTCATGAGCATGGATATTCCATGAAGTAATTTATCCACATCCATACAAATTACGAATTCAGTTTAGTCTATGCATCATGTCTTTGATTTAGATATTTTGTCATGATTCAGTTCATAACTATTCAACATATGATTTCAGTTTTCCTAGAATTCCTGCTCAGACATTGTAATACCCCACAAGCTTCTAGATAAGTTTTCAACTATCCATTGTATGTTTTGTAACACCCTTAAAATTTTGAGAATTTAAATTTTGGCCTTACCATGTTTGAAACATCAATTTTTGACTTAAAATGTGTTCAGGTATGTTAATTAGGTATCTCGATAGAGTTTTAAAATTTTTGGATGAGGTTTGGGGATACTTTTGGATTTCGAGGCAGTGGGCCTCCATGATAATACTATGTCACAAAGGCTACTGTCCACTATAAGTGGTGTGGCATAGAGGTTAGCCTCCATGATAGACAGCGTTCCATTACAAGGTGTAAATTTTTTTTCAGTTTTGATTTTTTCATATGGGTGAGGGACGTTGCATATTTTACCCTTTGTACAACCTTAGTCTTTTTATCTCTTGATTCAAGCTTACATAATAAACTTGGTTATGCCATGAAGCCCTTATCTTTTGATTCCTATACGTGTTTTGTTTAGGAAGAATTTCTAACGTGAAGTTATATACTTATTCCATGCTTCTAATGCTTCAATAAGTTCCTACCCATCATTCGAGGATGAATGAAAACAAGGGGGGCCGATGATGTAACACCCTGCATTTTTTGGCTAGAATTTGAATTGTCGTTCCTACGTGTATAAATTCTAATTCCATGATTTGTATATGGATATATATATGTCATGATCATTATCCTAGTGTCAAGAGTGATTGTAAGGTGGAAAATGTTCATAGGAAACACTTAGAGCAAAGTTGAGTTAATAGCTTTTGATTCGACCATATTTTGGTATTCGATCCTACAAGGGGCAAATTTGAATGTGTATAGAGCTGTCAATATGTGCTGGCCTAGTCCACACGGGGTCTGGAGTTTGACGGTCCAGGCCGGGCTGGCCCATCAATATGGCGGGCTTGATAATAGCAAGCCCAACCCATCATACTATGGGCTGTGGGCCTCCACGGGCTAACCTACTTTTAAAATATATTATTTTTATAATCTTAATTTAATTTTTAAATTTTTAATTACATAAATATTTACAACATAATATTACATGATGTTACTACTTGTTAATCAAGTCTCAAATTTACAAAAGACCCAATAATTTGTGAAATTAAATAACTTTTGACACAAAATTCAAACCAAATAGAGATGTTAAATAAAATGAAAATGTTAATGAGTAATAATATAACTAGCTAAATAGAAATATTAACCTAATTTTGTTTTAATTGATCACAATAAAACACAAAGAAATGTCAATATTTAGTCCACTAAAAGTGAAAATGAACTCTTAAAAAAACTCATATGACGCGTTCAACATTTTCACATCATCTTCATCAAATATAATTAATTCCTTAAAATATTTATTATTTTATATTTTAATTATTTATATATTTTATAAACATAGTTAATATGTAAATATCTATGATGGTACAAATAGACTTTGAGTTTGGACTCTTTTTTTAATTCTTAGTACTTTATTCTATTTTTTAATCTTTTTTATTTGTCCCACGGTCCATCCCAGCTTAGCCCATATTGATCAAGCCCTACGGTCCAATGGGATTATATAGGCTGGTCTAAAAAGCCCTATTCTTAAATGGGTTGCAAAAATTATAGCCCAACCCTAATAATTTAAGGGTTGGGTCGGGTCATCCCATATTGATGGCTCTATACGTGTATAATTTCTGGAATATGTGTAATTTTGGGAATAAACACCCACCATATTATTGATAATTGTGTCCTCTTTCCAACATATCAAATTTTACCTTAATCTAATACCTGAGCAAAAAGTTATGAGTGTTTTTGTAAGGAACCAATGAGGGTGCAGGATTTCAGTGTGGCACGAACCTTATGCTCTATGATAAGCAGCGTGGAAAGGACCTTATGCTCCGTGATAAGAATCATGGAATGGAATTTATACTCCGTAATAAGCAGCATGGCATGAACCTTGTTCAGGAACACTAAAATTCATGTATCTCTTCTGTTTTCAAGGCTAAATAGATCATTTGTGTCCTAAACTATCCTATTACTCATAGTAACACTATTTTATCACTACTTAACCCCAAAACACACCAATTACACAATCCCTCTTCTCCCAAACCCTCATGAACATCAAATTTCTTCATCAAGAATTCAACTTTCAAGGATTCAAATTCATGCTTTTCTTCAAGAATTCAAGCTACTCAAGTATGTGCGAAATTCATCAATGGTTCTTTCCACCCATTGAGTCCCAAGAATCCCTTATTTTACAAGTATAACCCCCCCTTTTTAATGAAATCTCAATCTCAATTATAAATTTACTCAATTTTCTCTAAAGTGTTTTGGATACAAACCATGAGACTGTATTTCCTTATGTGAATTATGTTATTACATGCTTTATAATCCCAATCACCCATATCATGTTCAGTTGACACCATGTTAATTATCAATTTATGAATTAAACACTGTGAACATGTTGTCCTCATAAGTTTAACATCTTCCTAAACTCATAATCATGAATTTCATTAGTTTAGTGAAATATGCTATGTTTTGGTTCTACGAATCATGAATTTCCATACAGTAATCAATGTGTTATTGTATTTAATATATTATTCAGTGATGATGGGTTATGAAAACCCGATACCTATATGTTTATGTATGTTTTCGATTTCAAGCAATAAGTCAGGTCATGATTTATCATCATATTTAGATTATCCTTTTCGTGTTGAGAAATTTTTAGTTGTGAGTCCTTTTAACTTAAATCAATAGCAGTGTCAGTTCAGTTGGGAGTAGGATTTAGCACCGATCGAATTTAGGGATAAAGGCTTACCCGCCAATAGAGGACTGAGACCTTTAGTAGTAGTCCCTAAGTTCCAGAACTATGTAGCCACCATAGGTTATGAGATGTCACCTACCAGTAAAGGACTGGCACTCTCTTAAGGGTCACCCACCAGTAGAAGAATGATACCCTAAACCTTTGGGATGCTAGTTTCGTGGATCCACATAACCAGTGTTAGTACTCGTACCAAGGTATTGACATCCTTCCAACTGGGGTTACAGGTTAGACCCTGATTATCTTAGATTAGGGCATATTAATTAAATAATAGCTCTCAGAATTTTAGTTTAGTATTCAGATTATATCAGCTCAGGTTTGCATGACCAAGTATGCAGTTTATCAGTTATTCAATTTATGTAGTTATTCAGATCATTTCAACACATGCTTTACTTTGTCTTGCATTTGTTTTATGCATTCATGCTCAGTATTCATACATGATCCTTAGTACATTTTTACTGCCTATTCAACTTTAAATTGAGATTTGCATATAGTACTCATGTTTCTACCGCTTTTCATCTTACAAAAATGTTTTCAGTTGATGATATAGAAATTTTATAAGTCTTACAGCGTTTACACACAACCATGATTTAAATGCCTATTTTAGCAGATAGCTTATATCTTCAGTTTTAAAGCATACATTAAGTATTTTTCATTATTTAGTGTATGTCTCGCATCCTCAGTACATTCCAAAGTACTGACGACATATATACATTTATGGATATATTCCTTCATAATGTAGGTACCAGATATAGACCACACACTAGGGTCAGATAGTTCATAACATTCAGCTAGCAGGTGATGAGTTCTCTTATTTTGAGGACTCAAGTAAGTTGTAGTTCCTGTATTTTATTTTCATTATTCTTATGTATTAATTAGGAATAGTTGAGGATCATATCCCGACTACCTATAGTCAGTATAGTATAGGCTTCATGGATGGTCAGTCTGAGTCACTATTTATAATTTAAGTTTCTCTGTCTCTTAGACTTTAGTGTTGTAAACTTTGATCAGTTATGTATTGAAAAACCTTATCTTTTTTTGGTTATGATTCTTCTTAGTTATTTAGCATGTATATATATATGTTAAATTAGTTGCTCAAATATCATAATAGTACATTGGTTAGCTTGGAATCACTTATGGTTCTTAGTACTGTGTTGTGACTAGGTGATACGCCCAAATTACACCTCTCTTATGAGAGAATAAATGGTCGCTGTCAAATATAGAACCCAACTGGGTTGGGGTCGAATCCCACAGGGAATATGGTGCTAATTAAGTTGTATGCAAATTAGTTGACTTTTAATCATTCATTTATGAAAAACAAAAAGGAGGAATTTGATTCAGTTCACAAATTAATAATTTCAGTTTAACCAGATGAAATATGTGTAGTAGTATTCAAATTTAGAGAAATAACAAGCTAGGGTTATGTCCACCTTGTAGTTTTTAATACTTTCTAACTATGGGGTTTACGAGTTCATACATGCATCATGCTTACAGAGAAACATATTGCTTTTAATAACATAATCCTAGTGTTTCTCAACCATGAAGGACTAATTCACTTCAATTCTCTTGAATCAAAAGTGTTTATAAAAACAATTCAAAATCTCTAAGTAGTTAATCCTGTTAAGACATTAACATATGAAATAGGGGTTGGAACTCCTATTTTTTTTATCACTACTCTCTTTTCTGTACATCAAACTTTCTATCGAACAAGTTATGTTTTAAGGAATATCCTCTATGTTTGCTACCACGTGAATTCAAGATAAACGAAGAGAGTATGATGTAAACAAATCAATGCATAATGAATTCAAAATCCAAAGTAATAGATTGTATGTTACAAGGCTTCCATAACCCTAACTAATAAACTTAGCTACTCATGAATAAAACGGGAATCATCATAAATATATTCATCATACCAAAAACTAGAAGATGATCTTAGTGTGCGAATCGTGAAAATAAGAGAAAAATATTCTCTCTGTCCAAGTTATAGCTGCCCCTCTCCTTGTTACAAAACTAATACAGAATAATGAATAATGATAAATTTTCAGCATCAAGTCTTTTTAATAATCTTGTCTCTCATAATTTCTGCCTAAGTCCCTAAACTAATTATAAATGACAAATTAGTCCTGGATATAGTTTCTAGGCACGACATTTGGTCCAAAAAGATACTTTTCTCTTGTGTGATTTTTCATCCGCAAATCCATAGTCCTATCATGTCTTTATCTATCTCATTAACACCTGAAATCATGCTAATCACATAGGTTAGCTCAATTACATCAAAGTAGAGTAAACACATAAGAAACTAGGCACCTTGTTCTCAAAACTTAGCTAAAATATGGGTAGGTTATGGTACTTAGGTGTATAAATAGACCCAAGATCACTAGGGAGTAGTCGTGGGTCATGAAAGGTGTATATGACGGTTGTCAGACAACCTCATGCAACATATCATCATCATCATCATCTTTTTTGCATTTCATTTACTATGCATATTCTGTGTTTTATTTTTGTTCTTGATATGATATTTGTCTATTTGTTCTTCTTTTTTGTACTTGTACTTTGGTATATCTTTATATTATAGAATTGTTAGTAGAGATGGTGTGGGCTACTATTTGAGATATTTTTAGATTTTTGGTGACGTTCCCATAGTGTGTATTTATATGCTTTATTTATACTTTGCTCATTCGACCTATAATACCTACAAAGTACAAGTGAATCCTACTCATCCCTATTGCGTCCTTTCAGTACAGATCCAAGTACGAGTGTGCCACAAGATAGCTAATTCAGGTGGTGCTTGGAGTCTATTTGAGGTAACGATTGATTTATACATCTAGAGATAGTCTACTACTTATCTAGTCTACTACTTATCTAGTCTATGTCTTATTTTGTACTCAGAGATAGAGTTTGCTCATTTTTGGATATGAGATGTATATTTTCACTTCAAGTTATATTTAGTTTGTTTCTACATTATGACACTAAATTTTGGGAGTTTTATGGTATCTTTGTTATGTATCTTTTGCTATTATTTCATATATGTGGTCCAGCTTCATTATAGAAGCCTTACCTTAGATATTTATGTTGGTTTACCATTTTATATCAGTTTGGGTGATAGGATTACTTGTCAAGATTTGTTGCGACAAGTACCATCATGATACTTGATTTTTGGGTCATGACAAATTGGTATCAGAGTAGCCAGGTTCATTGGTCTCATTAGTGTAAGAATAAGGTATCTAATAGAGTCTCATAGATTGGTACATAGACGTATGTATCTATCTTTGAGAGTATATAAGATATCTTAAGAAAACTTCTCTTATTTCATTCTATATTTTATGTATTTTTCCATACCCTATTTCCTAAATTGGGTTTCTATCTTTTTTGCATAGATGGTAAGAACTAGATCTCGTAAGGCTATAGATAAAAATCCAACATCTGATGAGATATTAGTATAGGGGGCATGTTGTGGGTCATAGATGGGACCAAGGTAGTGGATGGGCACAAGAATATGCCCCATCCATAGGGAGTACTAAGCGACTCTCCCCTGGGCCTCAGGTTGAGCATGCTAGATATATAGGGCCTACTCTGGTCCCATATAGTTCTTCTACCCTGGTCTTAGAAAGTTGTTGATTTACTTGTTGACAAATTTGGAAATTGATCCTCTAAGTACACCTGGTGTTCCTCCAACTTTGAGTATTGTACCACTATTTGTGCTAGATTCTGCCTATTGTGTTCCTCTAATTTTGAGTATGGATCTTCAAGTGATACCGATATCTGCTTATGGTACTCCAAAAACTTTGAGTATGGTTCCTCCTTCTATGCTGACATCAGAGTATGGTATTTCTAGATTAAGAGTATATCCTTCATGTATGTTACCTCTTTAGGTCGAATCTTAGCCAACCAGATTTACTATGCCTTTTATGATTGGGAGTTTAATTATGTCTTTTAAGGACTATAAGAGGTTTGAAAGATTTACTTATTTGGGTTTGTCCAGGTTCAGTAGTACTGTGAGCGAGGATACCTATAAGTTCTTGATTAATTATAGGGAGAAGTTTCATAATCATTGATTACTTAGTTGCATGGTGTTGCTTGTACTACTTACTAGTTGAGAGATTTAGCTAGGGATTAATGGAGGTCAATTGGTAGTTACAAACCTCTGAGTTCTCCAGAGATGACTTGGGATTAGTTTGCTGAGGAATTTTTGGATAGGTGTGTGCCATACAGTTTAGAGATTGGATAAGACATGAGTATGATCACCTAGAGTAGGGCTCCATGACTGTTGCCGTGTATGAGGCATGTTTTTATGCCTTGTTTAGATATTCTTATATCAGTATTACCTCCAACTCTAAGAAGATTTAGAAGCTCGTGAAGGCACTGGATATTTTCTTTCAACTTACTACAATCCAAATGGTAGTGTTAAAAGCATCATTTTAGAGTATACAGGATCATGCTAAGATTAATGAGTCTATTCTTTGAGCATCTCAAAGAGGTGCCAAGATGGTGCACTGTTAAAGTGAGTTCTGAGCTTACACTCCTTAAGGTAGAGATTTTAGAGGATTCCATGGGTATCATGGTAGACTAGTACAAGAATCTTTGTAGAGTTTATGTAGTTGATCTTCTATTTTAGCAGCTTCAGATGGTTATTTTAGATTATTCATACCTCTCTCTATTGAGTCGAGTTGTAGAGGTTACTTTATGTGTGATGAGGTTGGCCATTTGGCAAAGGACTATCCCCACTATGTTTTTAGGGCTACTTTTATTACAACAGTGAGAGGTAGAGGTTCTAATAAAGGTGCATGAGGTAGAGGGAGTGGGGCTTGTGGTGGTGGTCATCAGGTTACTCAGTAAGGTGGTGGTCGTAGATAGTGATATGCCATACCTGCCAGACTATAGGTAGAGGCTTTCTATACTATTATTATCATAGGTATCATCTCTTTTTGTTTCATATCTGCATCTGTGTTATTTGATTTGGGCTCTACTTTCTTCTATGTGTTTGCATATTTTTCTTCGAGTTTTGATTTTGATAGTGAGCCTCTTGCCATGCCTATTTGTGTATCTACCTCTGTAGAAGACTCTTTAGTGGTGAATTGGGTGTACCAATTTTTTGTTGTCACCTTTGATGGGTGTGAGACTTAGGTAGATCTGGTTGTCTTAGATATAGTAGATTTTAATGTCATCTTGGGTATGGATTAGTTATCTCCTTATTATGTTTTCCTAGATGGTTATGCTAAGATTGTGACCTTTGCTTTGCTGGGTATTCCAAGGATAGCTTTGAAGGGTGCATTTCATTCAGGTCCTAAGAGGGTTATATTTTTTCTTTAGACTCATGGCTTGGTCAAGAAGGGATGTTGTCTTATTTGGCCCATATTCATGATACTTGTGTTGATTCTCTACCTCATTTGGATTCTTTTCATATTGTTCGTGAGTTCATGTATGTGTTTTCTATGGATTTTCCTAGTATTTCTTTGGATTGTGATATTGACTTTGCTATTTATATTGAGCTGGGCACCAAACCCATCTCTGTTCCTTCTTACAAGATGGACCCAATAGAGTTGAAAGAATTGAAGGATTAGTTGCAGGGGTTGTTGGATAAGGGATTTATCTGACCCAGTGTATCACCTTGGGGAACTTGTATTGTTTATGAAGAAAGGATGGATCTATGCATATATGTATTGATTAGCAATAGTTGAATAAGGTGAAAACTAAGAATAAGTATCCATATCCATAAATTGATGGTTTATTTGATCAGCTTTATGGTGCTTTGGTGTTTTCGAAGATTGATTTGAGATTCGAGTATCACCAATTGAGGATTAGAGCTTCAAATATTTTGAATATAGCTTTAAGACCTTGGTACAATTATTGTGAGTTGTTGGTCATGTCATTCGGGTTCACCAATGCCCTAGCCATATTCATGGAGTTAATGAATCGAGTATTTCAATTATTCTCGACTCTTATGTCATTGTATTTATACATGATATCTTGGTTGATCTAAGAGTAAGGCCGATAATGTGGAGCACTTATGAATCGTATTTTAAAGATTGAGGGATGATATGTTGTATGCTAAGTTCTTCAAGTGTGAGTTTTGGTTGGGGTCTATTTCTTTTTTGGGTCATGTGGTGATAAAGATGGTATTATGGTTGATCCAACCAAGATTATAGCGATTTATGATTGGGTCAGGCCTATTTCTCCTATCGAGATTAAGATTTTTACTAGTTTTCTAGGTTGCTATCTACTTTGTTTTTAATGTCTTTCCTCTATTATGGATCCATTGAACAAGTTGACTCAGGAAATAATTTCCTTTCAGCGGTCTGATGCTTGTGAGATAATCTATCAAAAGCTTAAGGATTTATTGACATCAGCTCCTATCTTGACTTTGTCCAAGAAGGGCATAGGATTTATCATCTTTTGAGATATTTATAGTGTTGGGTTAGGTGGTGTGCTGATGTAGGGGGTAAGGTGATTGCATATGCTTCTCATAAGTTGAAGCCCCATGAGAGAAATTACCCTACCCATGATTTAGGGTTATGTGTGGTTGTTTTTCCTTTAAAGTTGTGGAGGCACTACCTGTATGGATTCCATTATGAGATCTCCTAAGATCATCATAGCCTTCAGTATTTCCTCACCCAGTGTGATCTTAATATAAGGCAACATTGTTGGCTTAAGTTGCTAAAGAATTATGACCTTACTATTCTCTATCATTTAAGCATGGCTAATGTGGTTGCAGATACTTTTGGCATTTATGGAGGCTAGGTTTTCCTTGATAGAGCAGATTTGGGCTCATTAGCTTGATAATATTAGGTTAAGAGTGATTCAGGATAAGCTATTGAGTGGTGCGGATAAGGAAGCATCACTTGATCCAGATGGTGTTTTGAGGATTGGAGGTCAATTTTGTGCATTGAGAGTGGGTGATTGGATTATATTGATTTTAGTGGAGGCTCATATTCCGGTTACTCTATCTATTCGAGAGTGACTAAGATGTATCATGACTTGAGATAGCACAACTAATGAGGTGGTATGAGGAAGGATGCAATGAAATTTTTATCTCGTCGCCTATGTTACTAGCAGATAAAGGTTGAGCATTTGAGGCCAGTTGGTTTGCTTCAGAGGTTACCCATTCCCGAGTGGAAATATGAGCTGATCTTTATGGACTTTGTGACTAGGCTGCCTCACACTTCTCATAGTTCTGATAGTGTTTGGGTCATCATGGATCGATTGACCAAATTTTCTCATTTTACTCCAATTTAGGTTTCTTTTAGTGTTGAGAGGTTGGACTGTATCTATATTCGTGAGATAGTGCATTTCATGGTGTGCCAATGTCTATCATCTCAGATAGAGGTTTAGTTTTCATATCACACTTTTAGAAGGATTTTCAGGAGGAGTTGGGTACCCAAATTAATCTTAGTATAGCATTTCACCCCCGAACGATAGTTAGTCAAAAAGGATTATTTAGGTTTTAGAGGATATAGTCCGTACTTGTGTGATAGAATTAGGAGGTCAGTGGGAGCAACATCTATCTTTGGAAGAGTTTATGTATAATAAAAACTACCATTCCAATATTGAGATATCTATTTTCAAGGATTTGTATGGTAGGCATTGTCTCTCTCAAATTGGTTGGTTTAAGGTTTTTGAGATTAGACCTCTCGGTATTAACTTGCTTTATGAGTTATTGGATAGATTTTGGGTCAGTCAGGATAGACTTCAAGCGACTTAGAGTAGGCAGAAGTGCTATGCAGATCGTAGACTTCGTGCCTTGAGATTTAGTGTTAGTGATCGAGTTTTCCTTTGTGTGTTACCCATGAATGACATGATGAGGTTTGGGAAGAGGGGAAAGCTTAGCCCCAGGATTATTCCATCGTTTGAGATTCTTTGAACTATTAGGGATGTGACTTATGAGTTAGCATTGCCCCCAGATTTATCAGTTGGTCATATACTTTTTCTAGTTTCCATGCTTTGGCGTTATATTTTGGATGAGTTTACTGTCATTCATTAGGATTCAGTCCAGTTAGATGAGAGGTTGTCTTTTATCGAGGAGCCCATTTTCATTCTACCCTTGTATGTTAGATGGTTGTGTTCTAGATGATATTCCAGTGGTTAAGGTCTTGTAGACACATCTACCTGTACATGAGGCTACTTAGGAGGTCGACTCTGATATGTATGGTAGTTATCCCCAACTTTTTGCTTATTCGGGTATTTCCCTTGCCTTTAGTTTAAGGTGGTGGATAATGTAATGACTTGATTTTTGGTAATTTTTGTGAATTATTCATTTATGTGTGGTTGACCATTTTACCTCTCCCCATAGCTTCGTTGCGCTATTTCTAGGTTATAGAGATGATTGGCACAATTCCTATCCCATTTTAGAGTGGTTTGTATGAGTTTGTGATTTTTGGTGGTCATAAAGGCTTATTAATTGACTTCGGTCAACTTTTATTGTTATGTGTGTCAAATAGAAGAATGGACCACGCTAGTAGATCCGAAATGTATATCTTAGGTTGGTAACACAGTTGGTGTGACTTTATGGCTTTTATATCTCATTTTGACCCTCGATTTAAAAACATATGAAATTGAGTTTCGGGGATCAACTTTATGAAAGTGGATGTTCTTTTTGAAAATCAGATATCGCCATTGAGTTTGGATTGTCAAATTTGATAGGGCAACATAGTTTGTTTATGACATTTTGGTCGCTTAAGGAACCAGTTAGACAACCGGGGATGTCTCTTAAGCAACTCCCCTGTCGTGTAAGCGACAACCAGGTAGCTTACGCGACACCTATGCAAATAGTAGGAATCGCGTAAGCAACACCTGGTCGCTTCAGCGATAGCCTCTTAAGCAACCCAGTGATTACTTAAGCTATCACTTAAAGAATGCCTAGGTGTTATTTATATCCGTTTTTGTGATTTTTATAATGACTTGATTTTTTGATGAATTATGTGAAATATGTATTTTTATGTAAATTGACTATTTTATCCCTCCCCATGGTTGTATTATGGTATTTTTGGAGTGTGGAGATGATTGACATGGTTCTA
This sequence comes from Capsicum annuum, assembly GCF_002878395.1. Lineage (NCBI taxonomy): Eukaryota > Viridiplantae > Streptophyta > Magnoliopsida > Solanales > Solanaceae > Capsicum > Capsicum annuum. Next base: position 61,425,996 of record NC_061113.1, on the reverse strand, counting down.
GATATATTTTGGTGTGATTTATGTGATATTGTGTTTTATGGTGGCTTGAGAAGCCTTATAGTTGACTTCAATCAACATCATTTAATCAAAGCATCGGATGTCAAAACAGACTGCGTCTGCAAATCCGAAACATCAATTTTAGGGTGGTAACATGGTTGGTTTGGTTTTAAATCTCATTTTGACCCTCAGTTTGAAAAGTTGTGATTTTGGATTTCGAGGGTCAACTTTGTGAAAAAAATATCTTTTTAAAAAAATTTGATATCACCATTGAGTTCAGGGCATCTAGTTTGATAGGGTAGCATATTTCATTTGCGTTCATGGGATTTCAGATGAATCTCGAAGGATTCAAGGAGACTTGAACCCTATATATACCCATGTTTCGCCATTTCCCCCTATTTTTTAGACTTGTAGCTTAGGGTTTCACACTGTTGAGAAATTTCTTCCATTAAGAAGCTTGGATAAGATTCTAAACACCTATTTCAACTACTTTACTCAAATTTTATCAACTATTCTTGTTTAACATCGACTAAAGTGGAAATTGGAGATTTTGACTTGGAAGGCCTAAAATTGTATTTCTTTGATTTAAATCCCAATTTCAACCTATTTTCACTTGGGTAATTTTTTAATCTTATTATTATTGCTTTTATATTAATTTCATATCCAAAACAACTTCAATTCTTGATTTTTAAAATGGATTTCGGAGATTTTATTCGGTAAATCTTGGAATTGGTTTTTCTTCGATTTGGACCTCGTTTATAACTCGATTTCACTTGGGTTTTCAACTATAGACTGCTAAAAATATAGAGAATATAGTTTTTTAATAAAATTATGATTTTTTTCCTTCTTTTTCAAAAACTTGTTTTGACCCCAACTTGAAAATAGGCACTGTGGGTATCATTGACTTTTTTTGATGCATAGATTCTATATTATCATATTTTAGTTAATTCTGGGTCCGTTCTTGGGGAGTAACTTAGTAAGGCTTTGGATCGAAGGCTTGCGAATCAATTTTCTGCAGTCGAGGTAGGTTATTACTTAACTTCTTTCAGACTGAGTTGGGTAGTTAATATTGATACAAAATAATGTTAAGGTTGTGGAAACAAATCATTAAAATGGCTAAGCTTATTTTGTTGTGCTTGTGTTGGGCCTATATGTTGATGTTTTAGGTGGTTTTGGAATATTATTTGCTATGTATGATCGTGTGGGGTCTGATATGATATTGTTGGCCTTATATATGTGATATTGATTATATGTTGCTAATGAGAATGCTTAATGTGGTATCAATTGTATATTGTGAAGTATTCATACTCTTTTGGCATTTAAATCGTGTTAGATTTCATGGATGGTTAGAAAATTAAGTAAATATTTGGTTCACTTAGTTGTTATATTGGTTGGATATGGAAATATTCATGTTTGTTGGTTGTGAGTTCATCCTCATATTATACTCATTCATGAAACATTGATTCCAGTGTGGAAATACTGGATTTCTCTAACTAAATATTTGACATCTTAAAAAGTACCTCCCTGAGGAATGTGTCGGGAGGAGATATGGATTGGATACGGTTATATACGGTCTAACGAACCCCAATGGGTCATACATCAGGAAGCTTTAGCTCTGTAGATGTATACGAAGGTTTCACAACAACCTCATGCATTGCATCATCATTATTTTCATTGTAATTACCTTATTATACTTGTGTAGTAATTGTATTTTTGTGTTGACTTTTTACCTAACCATTTGTTCTATCTCTTTTTTTTGTACTTGATGTTCTTGTATATGTTTGTTCTTCTTTTCTTTACTTGTATGTGGTAAAATGTACACTTGTATCCCTTTTTGGTATTTGCTGCAATATATATGAGTATTATTAAACTGTTAGTGCAAGTGGTGTGGGCTACCATTATGGGACATTTTTTTATTGAAGGTGACGTGCCCTTAGTGGGTACTTTTGTGTGATTTATTTTCTACTTTGCTCGGTTGGCGTATGATACTTACTGAGTATAAGTGGACCTTACGCACCCCTACTTTACCTTTTCAGTGAAGATCCTAGTTTGAGTATGCCTCATAAGGTTGATTCGGGTGCCTTCAAAGTTATTCAAGGTAGTAGTTGGATTTCATGCATTTGGAATTCACGTATATCTTTCTTTATTAGAATATGTCTTTACTAGCATTCAGAGATAGAGTTGTTAATGTTGGATTTCTTATGTATTTGATTCATGGATTGTATTAGTAATTCTTACACTATGACACTAGGTTTTGGGAGTTATTACATTATTGGCTATGTTTCTTTCCATTTTTATAATAAGTATATGGTTCGACTTCATTCTAGAAGCCTTGCCTTGTGGTTATGGTTGCTTTTCCCCTTGTGTATCAGTTTGGGTAATAGGCTTACTTGTCAAGGTTTGTCGTGACAAGTACCATAATGACCCTTGATTTTTAGGTCACGAGAAATTGGTATCAGAGCAGCCAGGTTCATTGGACTCAATAATATGAGAATGGTATGTCAAACAAACTCTCGTAGACTAGTACGTAGACATCCGTATCTATCTATGAGAGGCTATAGGTTGTCTTTAGGAAATTTTCCTCATTTTATTCCTTATCATGTATATTTCTCTCATAACTTGTGTTCTAAGTTATATTTTACTCTTTTCTGCGCAGATGGTGTTGACTAGATCTCATGAGGTTAGAGATACAGAGCCTTTATCTAAGGAAAGAGCCAGTCTATATGGTAAGTTGCAAGGTGCGAACGGACTCGAGGTAGTGGATGGGCACATAGATCTTCCCCATCTAGGAGTAGTGCTAGGGGACTTTCCCCTGATCCTCATGTTGAGCATGTTGGATTAATGAGTTCTACTTTAGTTCTACTGGGTTCTTCTACCCTAGTCTTAGAGAGATTGTTTATTTCCTTATTAACCTGTTAGGAGGGTGCTCCTTTGAGTGTGCCTAGTATTCTCTCGGCTTTGAGTATTTTGCCCTATCTATGCTAGAGTCTATTGGTGGTGTTCCTCTAGCTTTAAGTGTGGATCTCCAGCTTTGAGTATGGATCCTTTAGTTGCACTTACTTCTACTTTGGGTACTCCATGATTTCAAGTGTTATTCATCCTTCAACACCTATATTCTAGTATGGTATTTCAAGGTCAGGAGTTTAGTCTTTATCTTTGTTGCCCTCTCAGGTAGGATCTCAGCCTGCTAGATTCACCATGTCTCTTCTTGTTATGAGTATAGTTCTATCTTTTGTGGATCAGAAGAGGTTTGAGATATTCACTTATTTAGGTCCCCCTAAGTTCTGTGGTGTTATAGGAGAGGATGCCTATTGGTTCTTGATTGACTGTCATGAGAAATTGTATAACCTGGGTTTGCTGGAGTCACAGGGTGTTGTGTATACTACTTATCAATTAGAGGGATGTTGCTAGAGATTGGTAGAGGTCACTTGTTAGTTATAAACCTTTTAATTCTCTAGAGATGACTCGAGATTATTTTGTTGAGGCCTTTTGGAGAGGTTCGTGCCTTACAGTCTGAGGGATCGGATAAGAGATAAGTTTGATCGCCTAGAGAAGGGCTTCATGTCTATTGTAAAGCATAAGGAACTCTTTTATTCCTTGTCTAGATATTCCTATGCCAACATTGCCACCGAGTCTGAGAAGATTCAGAAGTTTGTAAAGGGGTTGGGTGTCTTTCTTCAATTAGATACATCTCAGATGGTTGTATTTGGAGTATCTTTTTAAAGTATAGTAGATCATGCTAAGATTACTGAGGTTGTTCTTCGATCACCTCAGGGAGGCTCCAAGAAGGTGTGCTATTTTGGTGAGTTAAGATGTCATACTTCTTAAGGTAGAGATTCTAGAGATTTCTTTGGTATCATGGTAGACCAGTGCAGGCAGCCTTATAGAGTTCAGGTAGTGGTTTTTCTTGTTCAATAATTCAGGGTGGCCATTTCAATCTAGTCGTACCTTCTCCTATTGATTCAGATCATATAGCTTGCTATGTATGTGATGGGACTGGTCATTTGTCTAGGGACTATCCCTGTTGTATGTTCAAAGCTATTCCTATTTTATCTATGAGAGTTAGAGGTTCTACCAAAGGTGCTTAAGGCAGAGATAGTGGTACCCATAATAGCGGTTGTAGGGCTACTCAAGCAGTTGGTGGTCATGGTCAGTGTTATACTATACCCATCAGACCAGAGGCAGAGGCTTTTGATGCTATTATTATATGTATCATCCCCATTTATCGTAGATATGCATCTATCTTATTTAATCTGAGATCAAAGTTTCCTGTGTGTCTGCGTATTTTGCTTTGAGTTTTAATTTGGCTAGTGAGCCTTTTACCATGCCTATTTATGTATCTACCCTTGTAGGAGACTCTATAGTGGTGGATCGAGTGTACTGATCTTGTGTTGTGACTTTTGCTGGGTGTGAGACTTGGGTAGATTTTATTTTACTAGATATGGTTGATTTTGATGTCATCTTGGGTATAGATTGGTTGGCTCCTTACTATGTTGTGCTATATTGTTATGCTAATACTGTGACTTTAGGTTCAATGGGTGTGCCAAGGATAGCTTGTAAGGTTGCACTTCATTCAGGTCCGAAGAGGGTTATATCTTATATTCAGGCTCATTGATTGGTTTAGAGGAGATGTTTTTCTTATTTTGCTCATATTTTGTAGACTAGTGTAGCTTTACCACTTTTTTTTGGATTCTATTTATGTTGTCCGTAAGATTATGGATGCGTTCCCTATAAATTTTCTTGGCATGCCCACGAATTGAGATATTGATTTTGCTATTAATGTTGAGCCAGTCAACAAGCCTATTTCTATTCCTCCTTATAGGAAAGTGCAATTAACTTAAAGAAATTAAAGGATTAGTTGCAGTGTAAGGGATTTATCCGACCTAGTGTATCACCTTGGGTTGCGTCTATCTTGTTTGTGAAGAATAAGGATGGGTCTTTGCATATGTGTATTGATTATTAATAGTTAAACAAGGTGACTGTTAAGAATAAGTATTCTCTTTTTCATATTGATGATTTATTTGACCAGCTTCAGGGTGCTTCGGTGTTTTCAAAAATTGATTTGAAATCCAGTTATCACCAATTGAGGATTAGAGCGTTAGATATTCCAAAGATAAATTTTCAAGCTTGGTACAGTCAATATGAGTTCTTGGTCATGTCTTTTGGGTTGACCAATGCCCCTGTCGTGCTTATAGAGTTGATGAATCGGGTATTTCGACCATATCTCAACTCTTTAGTTATTGTATTTATAAATGATATCTTGGTTTATTCCAAGAACAAGGCTGATTATGAGGAGTATTTATAGATTATGCTTCGGAAGTTGAGGGATGAGAAGTTGTACGCTAAGTTCTCTAAGTGTGAGTTTTAGTTAGAGTCTATCTCTTTCTTTGGTCATGCGTAACTAAGGAGTGTATTATGGTTGATCCTTCCAAGACTGCAGCGGTAAGTGATTAGGTAGGCCTACTTTGCCCATTGAGATTTGGAGTTTTGTTGGTTTGGCTGGTTATTATTGGCCTTTTGGTGAGGGCTTCTCATCTAACCCAACTCTGTTGACCAAGTTGACTCAGAAGAAGGTTTTTTTAGTGGTTTGATGCTTTTGAGGAGAACTTCCACAATCTCAAGGATTTATTATGTTCAGCTCCTATTTGAAGCCCTATGAGAGGAATTACTCTCCCATGATTTGGAGTTGTGCGTGGTTGTTTTTACCTTAAAGTTATGGATGCACTATTGTTGTGTGATTTTCTCAGATCATCATATCCTTCAGTTGTTCTTCACCCAACAATATCTTAAATATGAGGCAGTGTCATTGGCTTGAGTTTCTTAATGATTATGCTTGACTATTCTCTATCATTCGGGAAAGGATAATGTAGTTACAGATGTCTTGAGCCCGAAGTTGACTAGCATGGGTAGCTTGGCGCATCTTTTGACCTAGGATATGCCTTTGGCCTTCAAAATTTAGACTTCATCTAAACAAATGGTTAGGCTTGACATTTCGACAACTAGGCACGTTTTGGCATTTGTGAAGCCTGGGTCTTTTTTGATGAAGCAGATTTGAGCTCATCAATTTGATGATGTTGGATTGAGATTGATTTGGGATAAGGTGTTAAGTAGTGAGACTTAGGAAGCCTCACTTGATTCATATAGTGTCTGGAGGAATGGAGGGCGAGTTTGGGTACCCAGAATGGGTGATTTGATTAGATTGATTAAAGAGGGGGCCTATTATTCCAGATATTTTATCCATTCGAGAGTGACTAAGATGTATTGTGACTCGATACACTATTACTTATAGGGTGGTATGAGTCAAAATATAGTGTTTTTTATAGCTCGTTGTCTATATTACCAGCAGGAGAAGGACGAGCATTTAAGACCTGGTAGTTTGCTTCAGAGGTTATCAAGTCCTGAGTGAAAGTGGGAATGGATTACTGTGGATTTCGTGACTGGGCTACCTCGTACTTTTCATAGTTTTGATGGTGTTTGGATCATCAGGGATTGATTGACCATGTCTGCTCATTTTATTTTGGTTTAGGTCTCTTTCAGTGCTGAGAGGTTGACCCATATCTGTATTCATAATACTGTGTTCTTCATGGAATGCCAGTGTTTATCAACTCAGATAGAGGTTTAGTATTCATATCTCACTTTTTGAAGTCTTTTCAGGAGGAGTTAGGTACTTGAGTAATCTTATTACAACATTTCACCCCTGATCAATGTTCAGTCAGAGTGGACTATTCAGGTTATGAAGGATATGCTCTGCGCTTCTGTGATGGATGTTGGTGGTCAGTAGGAGTAGCATCTAACCATGGCAGAGTTTGCATATAATAATGACTATCATTCCAGTATTGATATGGCTCCTTTTGAGGCTTATATGGTAGGCATTTTTGCTCTCCGGTTGGTTGGTTTGAGGTTTCTGAGATTATACATTGAGGTACGAACTTTCTTTGTGAGTCTTTGGATAGGGTTTAGATCATTCAGTGTAGACTTCGAGCATCTCAAAGAAGGCTGGAGTGCTATGAAGACCGTAGCCTTCGGGCCTTAACATTTGGTGTTGGGGATCATGTTTTCCTTCAAGTTTCACCCATGAAGGGTGTAATGAGGTTTGGGAAGAGGGGAAAGCTTAGCCTGAGGTATATTGGCCCATTTGAGATTCTTTGGACTATTGGTGATGTGTCTTACGAGTTGGCTTTGCTACAGATTTATGCAACACCCTAGATCTTGGACCTGGAAAATTCCTAAATTTTTAAATTCACTGCCCTGACTATGACTTACCTTATAAGTAGTAAGGTCATCATACGGGTTATAGGACCCCAATTGTAGGGTGGCCAGTGAGGTTTCCCAAGATGCCTGTTCTGAGTACGACTAGACTCAATAAGTCGTCAAGACTCTAAACAAGTCATATAGAGCCCTTCGTAGCCAAACCAATAAGGGTTCCTGATGTTTCTGCCTTGACCACAACTAGAACCCTACGTGTTGTAGTAATACCTCATGAGTCATAGTGTCTGACTCGTAGGGTCAATGTGAGGGTCCTTGAGCTACTGCTCAGACTATGAGTCATGGAGATGACTCATAGCCAGATGTCACAAGTCGTGAGGTAACCCATGACGACTGGGCGTGTTTTCTTGTACTCTTAAGTGGGGGCATTCTTATCATTTCCCTATTTTTCCACTTATGACCCACAACTTAAAAGAATATAGGGGACCCTATGCTCTACACATAGTAAATCAAAATGTGCCAATTTCTCTCCCAAAATCAAAAACCTAGGGTTTCTCAAGGAATTAGTCATTAAAACTTCCAAGGGTTGATTTGTCTCCGTAATTTTGGATATCTCAGGCATGTTACTCTTCCCTTAAACTTGTTTACTCAAAGAATGTTGTAGGATGGGTTATATCAGCTTTGCAGCGCCGTAGACATCAAGCCGTAGCGTACGAACTAGCAACCCCTCTTTATGATGCTTTAAATAGTTGTTCGTGTGGATTTAAATATAGGTGTTTATATGGTTGAGGGTTTTTTGGAATTAATGTTATTTGAATTGAACTCCCATGAATTTATATGCATTGTTCATGCTTATCAATGATTTTTGAAATTCTTGGGTGCAGGGGTATGGAATTGGAATGGGGTTCAAGGCATTCCCCTAATTTGATGATTTTGGTTTGGTATTTAGTTTTGTAAATTGTGTTCCCTCAATCTATTTGTATAATTGGCTTCGAATATAATTTGTCACATAGTTTGACTTACTCACCTATACTATTGTATTGCATAAGTGGTTAAGCCGATGAATATAGATTTTGGAGGCCTTGTTGGCCATACTTTGATTCTATAATTAGAAGCTCTAGGTCGAGGCATTCCCTCGGGTTAAATTGATAAACCAAAAAGGGGTTGAGGCATTCCTCAAATTTGATTTAATGAAGAAAAAGGGTCATGGAATTCCCCCATATTTGATTTAATAATCAAAGTGGGTCATGACATTTCCTTATATCCTGAGTTATAGGGGAATGCCACGACACAGAAGACCTGATGCTCGTGAAAACTCTTTGGTCCTGCTTGAGGACAATATGGATGAAAACTCATCATACTTATGGGCTATAGACCTAGTCTAGGGGCCCTACTTTTGATTGACTTTGTGGAGTTTCACCGTTCTATACTAGTCCTCCTCGGGATGATGGTAGTTCTGCCCTAAAGATTCAGGAGGATGTGTCTAATATTGAGTTTAGCTAATCGATTTATTTGCTTACTCAGTTGGTAGCTTCTCAGTCGTACTAGTCTGACCGTGTTTCTCCTGTCATTCCTCATCTGAGGCCACAAGGGTTGGCCAATTCATGAGGTTTAGTCCTCCGGCTTTCACGGGTTCTAATGTTGAAGAGTATCCTTAAGGGTTTGTAGATAAGATAGAAAAGATAGTTTGAGTGATGCATGCAACTAACTCTGAGGGTATGGTTCACCGCACATCAATTGAAGGGTATGTCATATCAATGGTATAAGGAGCGGGAGAAGTTGAGGGGTGAAGATGTTGATCCAGCTATGTGGGATGACTTCTCTAGTGCTTTTCTTGATTGGTTTTTTCCTCTAGAGTTGAGGGAGTCGAAAGCTAAGGAGTTTGCGTATTTGAAATATGGTTGGATTATGGTAAATGAGTACGTTCTAAAGTTTTATCAGTTATCCCACTATGTTCTGGAGTTGGTGTTGCCTATGAGGGCTAGGAAGAGGAAGTTTGCTTTGGGTTTGTCTTGGGACTTGGTGTTATAGTGCAAGGCCGCCTTGCTGAATAATGACATGGATATCTTAAGGCTTGTGGTGTATATGCAGCAGGTGGAAGACGAAAAGAAGAAATAAGTTGAAATAGGGGAAAGACAGGGTAAGAAATTCATGTATTCTGAGCAGGGTGGAGGCCAGCAAAATAGTGGTAGAGCTGGCAGGCAGTGAACTAAGAAGAAGTTAAAAAAATTTGGTTTATATTCTACGGCTAGATCTCCATATCCTAACCCATCAAGTGATCATCATTCTTAGAGCAACAATGGGTTTAATTCACAAGGTGCCCAATCTCATGCTAGTGGATCCCAACCAACTCTATCATATCCTTCTTATAGATCTTGTGGACAGTTGCACCGTGGTTTTTGTGATGGGGGAGAAATAAATGCTTCAGATATGGCCAGCCTAGCCATATTTAGAGGAGCTATCCTGCAGGAGATGTCGCTACTAGATCTAATAAGGTTCCGATTAATACTTCTTCAGCTCTATCACTGAAGGGTGCTACTTTTGGTACCGGTACTAGTTGGAATCATTTGTAAACTCTTTCAACTCATTAGGAATTCGAGGATTCTCCTTATGTTGTCACCAGTATGTTATAGCTTTTCTCTCGTGATGTGTATTATTTTTTTGAGTGCATTTTTGATTCATTTTTGTGTCTACCCCGATGGATGACTCTGTTGAGGATAGAAGGGTCTTTAGGGCTTGTGTGCTATCTATCTATGGTAGGGAGACGTTGGTGGATCTGATAGAGTTGGATATGTCAGATTTTTATATGATATTAGGGATGAATTGGCTCCATTCATGCTATGCGTCTCTTGATGGTTGAACCCGAAGGGTCAGTTTCTAATTCCTGAATGAACTAGTGATTGGGTGGGAAAATAGCTCCCTGGTGCGTAAGAGAGGGTTTATTTCTTATTTTAGAGCCTAGAAATTGATTTCCAAGGGGTGTTTATATCATCTACTTTGGGTTAATGATATTAATTCTAAGGGGCCTTCTTTATAATTTGTCCCTATTGTCAATGAGTTTCCTGATGTGATTCTCAATGATTTTCCTGGTATTCTTCCTAATAGGGAAATACACTTTGGGATTGATCTCTTTCCGAATACCCACCTATCTCTATCCCTTCTTACAGAATGGCTCCAGCTGAGTTGAAAAAACTCAAGAAGCAGTTAAAAGATCTCCTTAACAAGGTTTTTATTCGCCTTAGTTTTTCTCTATGGGGTGCTCCTATTTTTTTCATGCGTAAAAAATGGTTCCTTTTGGATGTACATAAACTATCGACAGTTGAATAAGGCAACTGTGAAGAGTAAGTATCTTCTCCCTAGGATTGATGACCTGTTTGACCAGCTTTTGGGTATTAAGTACTTTTCTACATTAACCTTTGGTCGGGCTATCATCAGTTGAAGATTAGGGAGGTGGATATCCTTAAGGCTACCTTTCAAACCCAGTATGGCCACTATGAGTTCTTTGTCATGTCCTTAGATTTGAATTATGCCCTAACAACGTTTATGGATCTTATAAATAAGGTATTCCATCAGTTTTTGGATTTCTTCATAATCATGTTTATTGATGACATCTTAGTATACTCCTAAAGTGAGAAGGATCATGCTAGTCACCTTCGTATAGTTTTGTAAACTCTTAAGGATCAGTAGTTGTATGCTAAGTTTTTTAAGTGTGAGTTCTAGTTGAATGTCGTTATTTTTTTGGGTAGTGAGGGGATTATAGTGGATCCACGAAAAGTTGAGGCGGTTAAGAAGTGGCGTAGACCTACGATTCTAATCGATATTTAGATTTTCTTGGGTTTAGCTGGGTATTATAGGTTTTTTGTTGAGAGTTTCTCTTTGATTGCTGCTCCATTGACTAGGTTGACTTAGAAAATGGTAAAGTTTCTATAGTTCAATTCTTGTGAGGGTAGCTTTGAAAAGTTAAAGAATAAGTTAACTTCAGCTCCGATTTTGACCCTACCCGAGGTTACTGATGATTTTGTTGTTTATTGTGATGCGTCCCATGTAGGATGAGGTTGTGTGTCGATACAACATGGTAAGATTGCAGTGTATACTTCTAGGCATCTTAAGGTGCATGCGATGAATTGTACGACTCATGATTTGGAGATACTGGCTGTGGTGTTTGCTTTAAATATTTGAAGCCATTACTTGTATAGATTTCGTGTTAACATATATTCAGACCATAGGAGCTTGCAGTATGTGCTCACCTAGAAGAAGTTAAATCTCAGGCAAAGAAGATGGCTTGAGTTACTCAAGGATTATGACATAAGTTTTCATTGTCCCCCAGATAAAGCTAATGTGGTTGATGATGCTCTTAGCAGGTTGTTATAGGAATCTTATCTTATGTTGATGAAAAGAAGAAAGGTTTGGTGAAGGATATTCACCATTTGGCTAATCTTGGAGTTTGTATTTTGACTTTGGTGCTAGAGGTGTGATTGTGTAAGAGGTTGTGAAGTCATCTCTTGGTGTTGAGGTAAAGGAGAAGCAAGTTTTGGATCCTATCTTGATGTAGATTAAGGATGATATGAGTCAAAAATAGTCATGGCTTTTGAGATTGGTGGTGATTGTATCCTAAGATACAAAGGTACATTGTGTGTTCCCGATGTTGATGGGTTATGGGAAAGAATCTTAGCTAAGGATCATGAGTTGAGGTACACTATCCATCCTAGTTCGACGTAGATATACCATATTTTGGAAGAGATCTATTAGTGGAACAACATAAAGAGGTATATGGCCAATTTTGTGGCCAAGTATATGGTTTGTCAGCAAGTGAATTTAGAGAACTTGAGGTATGGTGATTTATCTCAAGAAATTGAGCTGCTCGTATGGAAGTGGGAAGTAACTAATATGGACTTTATTACTGGGCTTTCGCTATCTCAAAGTCAGTTTGATTTGATTTAGATCATTGTGGATAAGATGACTAAGTTCGATCACTTATTGCCAATGAGGACAAATAATTTTGTGGAGGATTATGCTAAGCTTTTCATTTAGAAATTGTCAAGTTGCATGGTGCACCTATTTCTATTATATCTAATCAAGGTACTCAATTCTTGTCATAATTTTGGTGGTCTTTTCATAGAGGGTTGGGAACTAAGGTGAACCTTAGCACAACATTCCACCCTCAGATGTATGAACAAACCGAAAAGACCATTCAAACATTGAAGGATTTGTTAAAGGCCTGTATGATTGACTTTGGCGGTAGTTGGGTTGATCATTTGCCTCTCATAGAGTTTTCGTATAATAATAACTACCATTCTAGAATTGAAATGGCTCCGTTTGAGGCTTTGTATGGTAGAATATGTCATTCTCTTATTGGGTGGTTCGAAGTCTGCGAGACTGTGTTGTTTGGTCCTGACTTAGTTGCTCGAGCCATGGATAAGGTAAAGGTGACTTGAGATAGGCTTAAGATAGCCCAAAGTCACCAAAATTCCTATGCAAATGTGAAGCGTAGGGAGTTGGAGTTTGATGCTGCCAATTGGGTGTTCTTGTGGTATCCTCCTTGAAAGGGGTGATGAGGTTTGAGAATAAGGGAAAGCTCAGTCCCCATTACGTTAACCCCTACTAGATCTTAAGGAAAGTGGGAAATATAGCTCATGAGTTAGAGCTGCCTTCAAGTTTGGGTTCTGTCCATCTGGTGTTCCATCTCTCGATGTTAAAAAAGTGTGTGGGTGATCCTTCCTTGGTTCTTTCTTTGGAAAATGTTGGTGTTTCAGATTCCTTGTCTTAATAGAAAGACCCAATTGAGATTTTGGATAGGCAAGTCCATTGTTTAAGGACAAAGGGTGTAGCTTCGGTGAAGTTTCTATGGAGGAATCATAATGTTGAAAAAGCTACTTGGGAAGCTAAAGAGGACATAAAGTCCAAATATTTGTTCTTGCTCCCCGCTCTGGATAATCGTGCTTAAGGTATGTGTATCCCCAAACATCTTTGTTTTCTGTCTTTGTTAAGGGTAATTGTGGTTGCAATTCTATGTTAAATTGTGCTAATGGATGCCTTGACTCATCATTTGGGGCTGAATTATCCTAGGGGAAGAATGCAACACCCTAGATCTTTCCCCTAAAAAATTCTTGAGTTTTTAAACTCACTACCTTGAATACGACTTAACTTATGAGTCGTAAGGGCGGTCGTGGGACCCCAATCTTAGAGTGACTAGTAAGGTTTCCCAAGGTGTCTGTTCCGAGTATGATTAGACTCAAGCTAGTCATCAAGACTCTAAACGATTCATGTAGTGCCCCTCGTAGCCAAACAAGTAAAGGTGCCTGATGTTTTTACCTTGACCACGACTAGGACCCTATATGTCGTAGTGACACCTTATTAGTCATAGTGTGTGACAGTGAGTGGTCCTTGAGCTACTACTCGGGATAATAGTTGTGGAGCTGGCTCGTAGCCAGACATTATGAGTCGTAAGGTGACTCGTGATGATTGGGCATCATTTTTATACTTTTAAGTGGGGGCACTCTTATTATTTCCCTTTTTCCCCACTTAATACTCATGACCTAAAAGCATATTGGGGACCCTATTCTCCATAATTAAAATCAAAACGTACCTTTTTTTCTCTCAAATCCCTACGTTAAAAACACTACGGTTTCTCAAGGAATTGTTAATTAGAGCATCCAAGGGTTGATTTCTCTCTGTAACTCTGGATATCTCAGGCATGTTACTCTTCCATTAAACTTGTTTTACTTAAAACATGTATTCAAATGGTTGTTCATATGGATTTGGATTTGGGTGTTGATATGGTTGTGGGTTTTTGGAATGAATGTTATTTGAATCAAACTCCCATGATCTTATATGCATTGTTCTTGCTTTATAAATGGTTTTTTCACTACTTGGGTGCATGGATACAGGAATTGGAAAGAAGGTCGAGACATTCCCTAATTTGATAATTTTGGTTTGGAATTTGGTTTTGTAAATTATTTTTCCTCAACACATTTATGTAGTTGGCTTCGAATATGATTTGTCACATTGTTTGATTTGCTCACCTATACTATTGCATTGCATAAGTAGTTAAACTAATGAACATGGATTTTGATGGCCTTGTTGGGCCATGCTTTGATTCTAAAATTGGAAGCTTGGGGTCAAGGCATTCCCCCGAATTAAATTGATAAACCAAAAAGGGATGGAGGCATTTCCCAAATTTGATTAAATGAACAAAGGGGGTTGTGACACTCCACCATATTTGATTTAATGAACAAAGAGGGGTCATTGCATCCCCCCATATTGATTTAATGAACAAAGGGGGACAAGGCATTCCCCCAAGTTAATGGAATTGTAATGGTATTTTTATAAACTTGCAAGCATAAGGGTATGACAGAACAAAGGGGGACAAGGCATTCCCCCAAGTTAATAGAATTGTAATTGTATTATTATAAGCTTGCAAGCATAAGGGAATGACGATACCTATGGTGTGACTTAATGGTCAATTCCTTGGTTAAATAGATAGGTTATGTGAAACTTATTTTACATGGTCTTAAAAGGGGTTGTGTAGCTAAGCTGTGAAGGTGGATATCCTAAGGTAACTAGCACTGGAAGCTCATATTTGCGCGTAAGGATTGGTCTTGATGACCATGTGCATATGACACACTTTATATATATATATATATATATATACATATATACATATATATATATATATACATATATACATATATATATTTGTATCCTGGATTGATATTGGGTTTGTCCATTCCCTGGTCTTCCTTGATACCTTTAGTTCGAGCGGCTAACATACACTAGGGACCTTTAAGCAGGGGGAGTTGAACCCATATAGATCATGGGTGCTTTTTTATGATAGTTAAGCTACATACTCCAGGCTAATATTTTACCTTCATGCTAAACCTTGTTTCCTACCCCCAATATATTTTATATATGTCAGTACAATGTGTGTATGTGGATTTTAATGTGGCTTTTACTTGGCATTATTTTATCCCTTTCCCGAGTTACATGTTATCTCTCACCCCGTTAATCGTCTCCATATGTTGTATCCCCATGCGATGTAGGAACTAGAGACATTTTTACTTTTTCTGCACAATGACAGGTGGTTTTTGGACTATTTGTGAGACAGCTTAAAGTGGTGAGCCTCCTTCTTTCGGATGGCCTATTACTTTATGGTTCAGTTTTTTCATAGACTATTTATTTGTTTACCTTTTTTACTACTGTTAGGGGGCATGTCCTGACTTAGATTGGTTATGGTCTGTTTAGAGGCATTGTGGATTACTGTGCATTAGGATGTTGTTAGAATTTTGAAGTTTCTTTTTCTGAGTTGCCTGTCTTATTAAATATTAATAAATCATCTGCTTCTAGATGTATTGTATGTTGTTTGGCTAGGTAAAGAGGGTGGTCTCTGGTCCTAGATGTACTTTAGATACCTGTCACGATCAAGCCCCAATTTGGGTCATGAAAATTTGGCAACTATTAATCTAGTTTTTAATGTTTTCATGCTTCATCGTTATATTTTGGATGAGTCTCATGTCATTTGTTGGGAGTCCGTTAAGTTAGATGAGAGGTTGTCTTTTCTTGAGAAGCCAATCTCCATATTGGCTGGGGATGTTAGACGGTGCATTCTAGACTTATTCCAGTGGTTAAGGTTCAATGGAGACATAGACCTTTAGATGAGGCTACTTGGGAGGTCGAATCTGATATACGTAGTTCTTATCCCAATCTTTTCATGGTTTCAGGTATTTCTCTTGCCTTAAGTTTGAGGACGAATTAGAATTTTAGTGGTGGATGATGTATTGACTTGAATTTTTAATGAATTATGTGAAATTTGTTTTTCTATGTATATTGACTTTATTACCGCTCCCCGTGGTTGTGTTGTGGTATTTTTGGAGTATGGAGATGATTGACCCAATTCTCGATGCATTTTGGTGTGGTAAATTATGTGATATTGTAATTTTTCGTGGCTTGAGAAGCCTTATAGTTGACTTTAGTCAATATCTTTTGGTCTACGTGTCAAATAACAAAATGGACTCTGCCAACAGATCTGCAACGTCAATTTTAGGGTCGTAACATGGTTGGTGTGATCTTATGGCTTTTAAATCTCATTTCAACCTTAGGTTCGGAAGGTTGTGATTTTGAGTTTTGGGTGTCAACTTTGTGAAATGATATTTTTTTTCAAAAAAATAATATCGACATTGAGTCCAAAGCATCGAATTTGATAGGGTAGCATATTTCGTTTGTGTTCACGGGATTCCGGATGAATTTCGAGGGTCCTGCAGAGACTTGAACCCTATATATACCTGTGTTTTGTCATTTTTACCCCAATTTTGAGACTTGGAGATTAGAGTTGCACACTTTTGAGCAATTTCTTCCATTTCTAAGATTGAGTAAGCTTCTAAACACCTATTTCAGTTATTTTACTCTAATTTTATCATCTATTTCTTGTTTTAACATGGATTAAAGTTGAAATTGGGGAGTTTAGCCTGAAAGGCCAAAAATTATTTCTTCAATTTAAACCCAGATTTCAACCCATTTCATTTAGGTAAGTTTCAAATCTTATTATTATTACTTTTCTATCAATTCATCTTAAAAAAAACTTCAATTCTTGTTTTTTAAAATAGGTTTCGAGGATTTTACCTGGTAAAACTTCAAATTGATTTTTCTTCAATTTGGACCTCTCTTTGGATTTGATTTTGCTTACATTTTCAGTTGAAGACTCCTAAAAATATGTGGAACATGTTTTTGAAATAAAATTATAATTTTTTCCTTCTTTTTTGAAAATTTGTTTAGGGGGTCCGTTTTGACCCTAACTTGAAAATAGGAAATATGAGTATCGTTGACTTTATTTTGATGCATAGATTCTATATTTTTATATTTTATTTAATTCCATGTCCATTAATTGGGAATAAGGCTTTGGATCGAAGGCTTGCGGATTGATTTTGATATTTGAGGTAGGTTACGGCTTAACATCTTTCAGACTAGGTTGGATAGTTAATGTTGATACAAAATTATGTTAAAGGTGTGGGAACTAATCATAAAAATGGATAAGTTTATTCTATTGTACCCATGTGGAGGCTTATATGTTGATGTATTTGGTGGTTTTGGAACATTATTTGTTATGTGTGACCATGTGGGTGTTATATGATATTATTGGCCTTGTATATGTGAAAATGATTACATATTGCTAATGAGAAAGCCTAACGTGGTATCAATTGTATATTGTGATGTATTCATACTCTATTGGCTTGTGAATCATGTTGGATTTCATGGATGGTTGAAAAACTAAGTGAATATTTGGCTCTCTTGGTTGGTATATTGGTTGGATATAGAAACACTCATGTTGGTAGATTGTGAGCATTTTATCCTCATATCATACTCATTAATGAAACATTGGTACCACTGTGGAAATACTGACTTTTTCTGAAAGAAAATATTACATTTCATAAAACAACCTCCCCGAGGGATGTGTCAGGGAGGAGATATGGATATGGATTATATACGGGTTGACAAAAACCCCATGGGTCCTACGTTGATAAGCTTTAGCTCCATACATGTATATGAATTTGTGACAACCTCGTGCATTATATCATCATCATCATTATTTAATTGTATTTACAAATGACAACCCATTTGTTCTATCTCCTTTTACTTGTACTTGATATTCTCGTAAATGTTTGTTCGTCTTTGCTCTACTTGAATATGGTATGATGTATACTTGTACCCTTTTTTAGTGTTGTGAGTATTATAGAACTATTAGTGCAAGCAGTATGGGCTACCTTTGTGGGACATTTTCTGGTTGCAGGTGACGTGCCCTTAGTGGGTACTTTTGTATGCTTTCTTGCTACTTTTCTCTGTCGGCCTATGATACCTACTGAGTACAAGTTGACCGTCCTACTATACCCTTTCGGTGCAGATCCTAGTTTGAGTGTGCCTCACGTTGATTGATGTGGGCGCCTTCAAAGTTAGTCAAAGCAGCAGTTGGATTACATGCGCCTAGAATTTACTTCTATTTTTCTATATTAGAATATGTTTAATGCTATATTTCTATGTTAGACTATGTCTTTACTAGTATTCAGACACAAAGTTGTTCCTGTTGGATTTCTTATGTATTTGATTCGTGGATTGTATTAGTAGTTCTTACACTATAACACCGAGTTTTGGGAGTTATAGAATTATTTGTTATGTTTCTTTCTGTTTTTATTACATGTAAGTGGTTTGGCTTCATTCTAGAAGCCTTTCCTTAGGATTATTATTGTTGTTTCTCCCTTGTGTATCAGTTTGGGTGATAGGCTTACTTGTCAAGGTTCACCGCGACAAGCGCCATCATGGCCCTTTATTTTTGGGTCGTGATAATTTTTCACCATTTTTGAGACTTGGAGCTTGGGTTTCGAGTTTTTGGGAGATTTCTTCTATTTTTAAGCTTGGGTAAGCTCCAAATCCCTATTTCAACTATTTTTCTCCAATTTTAATATTTTAATCTTGTTAAAACTTGAATTCAAAAGTGGAATTTGGAAATTTTGGACTGAAAGGCCTAAATTAAAAATTCTTCGATTTAGACCCCAATTCTACCCCCTTTTCTATTGAATTTTCTTTAATGGTTTTCTTTAATCATGGGTAATATATGTTTGGACTATAATTCTAATTTTTTCTTTCTTATTCAAAAACTCATTTCAAGGGTCCATTTTGAATCTAACTCAAAATTGAACAATATGAGTATCATTGGCTTTATTTTGACACGTAGATTCCATATTTAAATGTTTTAGTCAATTCTGGGTCCTTTCATAAGGAGAAAGCTCTATGTTGAAGGATTTTAAGACCATTATCGGCATTTGAAGTAGGTTATTACTTTACTTTCTTCAGACTGCGCTGGGTAATATGATGCAAAAACATGTTTTGGATATGTGACTGTAGAATGGATAATGTGTTAATATAATTATGTGCTTGTATGGAGACCTATATTGTTGTTATTTAGTAGTTTTGAGACATTATTTACTATGTGTGATCGTGTGGGGTCTTATATGATGTTTTTGGCATAGTTTATATATATATATATATAAACACACACACACACAATCATTCTTGGTTGTACTCTTTGTGGTGGGAAAAGCCTAAGTTGGAATTTATGTGGTATCAATGGCATCTTCCTTGTACATTTCACTTTATGATTTTCTGGATTATATTGGATCATGAATGGTTGGCTGATTTAAGTGAATTTTTAGCTCACGTGGTTAGTATATTGGTTGAATATTGAAAATTCTTATTTTGATTGGTAGTGAGCATTACATCCTCATATTATATACATATGTGAAACATTGGTACCACCGTGAAAATACTGGTAATACTAATTTTTTTATGACAAAAAATATGACATCTTTAAAAATCCTCTACCAATGGATGTGTCGGAGATAAGTTATGGATGTTGGTATTGGATATTGGATTGTATATGGGTTGACAAACCCCCATAGGTCCTACCTCGAGAGAATAGCTCAATAGGTGTATACGGAGGTTGTGAGACAACCTCGTGTATCACATCATCATCATCATCATCATCATCATCTTCATTGCATTTTATTTACTGTGTACATTCTGTGTTGTATTTTAGTTCTTGATAGGATATCTATCTATTTGTACTTGTACTTTGGTATATGTGTATATTGTCGAACTATAAGTTGAGACGATGTGGGCTACCGTTTTAGATATTTTCTAATTGTAGGTGACGTGCCCATAGAATGTTTTTATATGCTTTATTTTCTGCTTTTCTCAGTCGGACTATGATACCTACTAAGTACAGGTGGACCGTACTCATTCCTACCGCATCCTTTAGATGTAGATTCAGGTATGAGTGCATCGCACTATAGCTGATTCAAGCGATGCTCGGAGTCATATTCGAGGTATTGGTCGATCTATGCATCCAGAGTTGATCTACTGCCTTTGCTTATCGAGGATATGTTTTATTTTGTATTTAGAGAGAGAGAGAATATGATCCCTTTTTAATATCAGATCTATATTTTGACTTTGAGTTGTATTTAGTTGGTTCTTACATCGTGACACCGAATTATGGGAGTTTTATGGTATCTTTATTTGTATCTTTTCATTATTATTACATGTGTGGCTCGACTTCATCCTAGAAGTCTTACCTTGGGTATTGGTGTTGCTTTTCCTTTTTACATCATTTTAAGTGATAGAATTACTAGTCAAGGCTTGTCGCAACAAGTGTCATCATGACACTTGATTTTTTAGGTCGTGACTATATCCAAACGTCTATGAAGAGTGCCACTTGTGATCTCTCATCTTGACCAATATTAAAAAGGAAAAAGATACAGGCTGGCCATTGTGGCAAAGAAATGGTACTCAAAATAGCCTTTTCAAACTTATCCCATTAAATGGTCAGTCGGCCTTTTTAATTCCATGCCACGGCCATTTCTAATTTTGGGTCCTTTCAGCCCATTTATCAAAAGGTAGTTCAATTTTCTTTTATGTTTCGCTACATTTTTTTGGACTAAAACAATCTATTTTTTAAATAAATAATTAAATATAATGGGATGGAAATTATATAATTATTGTATAGAATATATATAAAAATTATATAATTATTGTATAAAATACATATTTGTAAAAGATATACATAGAAACTATATAAAATATGTATATATATATCATATAGTTGTTGTATAAAATACATATCTAAATAATAATTTTAGCTAAATGTTGTATAAAATGTGTGTAGAAACTGTATAATTATTGTATAGAATGTACATAAAAATTGCATAGTTATTGTACAAAATATATTTTTTGTGCATGATCTATATAGAAATTGTATCATTGTTGTATAGAATATGTATATGCATAGAATGTCATAAAAACTCTATCTTTATTATACAAAAATGTATATACATCATTGTTGTATAAAATAGGTTATTTATATATAAAAAAATAAAAATACTCTCTTTTTATATTTGATTGATAAAAAAGTAGCAATTAGATATTACAGATTTGTATTTAATTGTTAAAAAGAACTACAAAATTTTATTGTTAAAAAGAAATACAAAATTTTATGTGATTATTTTTTTGATAGAATTAAAATTAATAAGAGAGAGAAGTTCTTTTTGCTAGAATTAAAAATAAATAAAGGAGAGCATTTTTTTTAAAAAAATAAATCAGTCACTAAAAAGAAAAAAAGAGGAGTTAGTCGCCAATAACTAGCGAAATGGCTAAAATGGGATTTTGAATCCTTTGCCTTTTCTCCTGTCATTTGTTTCGGATAAATGGTGCCCCATATTAAAACTATGCATATTTCGTCCCACTCAACTAGACATTCTACTAGTACTTTATTATATATGTTGTACCGATGTTGGAATATTTCTAAAGGGTCAAGGGCAAAGTTATTCTTTTACTGATATTAATGTAATTCTAGAAGCATTTATCTGTTGTCTTCCACCGACATACACAATAACAGGCTCTCCTTTATTCGTTTTGAAATTAAACATAAATTTATTTATACTTTCAAGTACAATTTGTTAGTTCTCTTCATCTTCCTAGCAAGGTCTTCTAATTTCAAATAAGTGTTTCTCTCAATATTTATTTAATCTTCTCTCATTTTTATCAAATATCTATATTTGTTCCAGTTGATTCAAGTGTAGAAAGAAAAAAGAGGATCTTTTTTAGCATTCACAAAGCAAATCATATATTCGTTCAATGTCAAATTAAGTATACAGCACCAAAAAAATATTTACATTTAAAGAATGCAATTGATGATTCAGGTGAATTCAGTGATGTTGAAGAGTCTAAAACCTGATAGTTGAAGATTCAAAAATAAAGGTTAAAAAGAAGGAAACTGATTACACTAAAAGATGTTAAATAGTTGTAAAAAGAGTCATATATAGAATGATTTTGACTTGTAGAGAAGCCTATTTTTAACTGTTATTATTTTAAAAATAAGAAATATTTTACGTAGGATCTGATTGTATGAATCAATAAATTTTGATCTCTATTGTACCTTATGAGATCCATTTGTAATTCATAGTTTCATTGGAGATGAATGAGTTTTTTCTTTCATTTTTTTTCTAGGAAAATGAACTCTCATGTATATCAAGCGACATAGTAGGGAAACTAAATATAAGTAATTATCGATAGCATCTTAATAAAATTAATGGATTAAAATCAAATTATAATTCAAGCCTTACTTATAACTATTTATAATAGCATTAATATAATTTTTGTTGGTAGACTGGATATATATATATATATATATATATATTAAGGAACATTACCAACGGTAGAAACACTGATAAAAACAGGTGTTAGAGTACTTGAGATATTACAAACAAATACCACATTACTAGTACTAGGCTTAGCATTCACAGATTTACACAAACTAATTCTTATAGATTCTACTTAGACCAAGAGACTGATCTACTACATAATACTCCACTAGTGTTTTATTGTAGCTGGTCTGCAAACTTCGATTCGTGGTGATAACAAAATACGACATTACCCTGGTGATATAGATGTGAGCCCATTCTTGACTAAAAGTCAGCAACTCGGTTAGATTCACAAAAATTATGTTGTACCATTGGATTCCCCATGCTCTTCGACATTAACCTGTATTTGGAGATAATATCACTAAAAGACAAAGAAGGATGTTGAAGAAGGAGGATGACTTCTACCAAATCAACTTCAATAATAAGAGGAGCTAAGGGATAAATCTTAGCTATTGTAAGACCATGGAGTAGGGCCTCTAATTCGACCAAAGTATGGCAATGGATGTAACTTTTATTATTGTCACAACCCGAGGCTACCCCCAAGCCGCGAAAACGGCGCTTACGGTCACAAGTGACCGCAAGCTAACTCATGAGATGGTACCTGCTATGAGCATTGAATAAAATAGCAATAGTACAGTGTGTAGAACATAAACTGTTGAAGGCAATAATAATCTGAATACTGAAAATATGGTTCAACCACAAGTCTGAAACATATGATGAAATACTGAAATCTAACTGTCAATTTAAAACAACTGATACTACTGAAAGGACTTGTAAACTAAATAACCATCTAACTGATTGTCTGATTATCTGAAAGCCTCTAACTGACTAAGGAGTTGATGGGACAGGTCCCCAACTAACTTCGACTGACTGAACATAATGAAATACTAAAGTACTGAATAAGAGATAATATATCCTCGATGGATGAGGACTCACCACTACGGCAGCTAGGTAACGCTGGCTATCTAACTGCTGTCGGAAAACTGAGCCTCTGAACCTATGATATAAGACATCATAGCGCAAAGAAAAGTATGCGGTCAGTACTTTGAATGTACTAGTGTATGAGATGAGGACTATCTGAACAACATGAAATAACTGAGAATGAATGTATGAAAACTATAATATCATAGAATGCAAGACCAAGCATATACATATTTCTAAAATAATCAGTAATCTGAAAGACTAAAATCTGTATAACTGAATAACTATAAATCTGTATGCTTTGGTCAAGCAAACTTGAACTGAATATACATTGAATGCTATACTGAGACTATGGGAAATATCATCAAACTGACATGCCCCAATGTGAGCTAATCGGGGTCCAACCTATAACCCAATTAGAAGGGTGTCAGTACCGTGTCACGGGTACTAACACTGGCTGTGTGGATCCACTAAATTGGTATACCAAGGGACTAATGAGTTACCCTCAACTGGCATATGCTCTAATGAGATATGTGCCACCCTTAACTGGCAATTAAACACCCTATCAACCCTTAAAAGATAGGTAGACATCTCTAACCTACGTTGGCTACGTAATTCTATAACTCAGGGATTGATACTAAGGGTCACACCCTCTACTTTCAGGTGAGCCCTTATCCCTGAGTTTGCTTGGTGCTAAATCCTACTCCCAAATGAACTGACACTAAAACTAAAACTAGACTGAGTTTAACTGAACATGATTTCATGACTGATGGTGCTCATTATGATCATAATAATTGAATAAATAGGAATAATCATAGTTTAACTGAATCATACTTGAAAATCTAAAAATCATGTAAAACATGTAGGTATTGGGTGTTCATAACCCATCAGCACTGAATGATCATAAAATATGATATTTAAACTAGACTGTAATATTGAATCATGGTTCAACTCATGACATGAGCATTTAATCAAACATGTGGAAAACATGAACATGCACACGGGGATATTATAAATATGAGTATTCAATAACTCATGAAATTTACTTGAATAAGACATGGGAAACTAAAATTCATAGCATGATGAAATCAAATCTTGCATAGGATCATACATGGGCTGAACAAATCTTGCATGGGATCATACATGGGCTGAGTTTTAATTAAATCATCATGAAAACATGAAATTCAATCTTTCTTGAACATATAAATTACCATAATTGTAGAAAGTTCATTCTTTAATTGAGGAAAAAGGGTTTTTGGGCTCTATGGGTGGAAAGAATGAATAAACACCCCACATACCTTAACCTTTTAACTTGAAAGAGAAACACCAATCTTGATTCTTTCTTGAAGGTTCTTGAACTTGGGGAATTTGAATTCTTAATTTCTTAGGGATGAAGGAATTGAATTTGTGTTCTTAGGAAAAGGGAATGGTTTTCTTTAGAGGATAATTGGAGGAAAAGGGAAAAATTATTCCCTAATTGATTCCCAATTCATGTTATGAATGATTAGGTTGAGAGGGAAAAGACCCAATTGCCCCTCTGACATTTAAATTCGTAACTGGACATAACAAGTTTACCGTGATGCGATCTTATCATGGTAGTGCATTTCCTTCACTACGATGCAGTCTTCAAAATGATGGGAATAACATTGCGATGCGGGCTTATCGCGATAACCCACTGGTTTTGTGATCTAAACATGACCCAAATCCCATCCAAAAAATTCAAAACTTCTCTGAGATATTCTCCTTAAACCCTAAAACATAAATTAACTCAAAAACCAGCATTTCGAGATCGGGAAAACCAAGTTAAAAATCCTCCGAGTTTAGAAGCCTTAAAAATGATTAAGTCCCCAACACTTAGTGAAATTTTAGGCCTTAAGCCTGTAATGCAAGCAACTGGAAGCTGAACAGAGCTAAGAATAGTACGGGGTATTACAATATCTCTTCCTTGGGAACATTCATCCTCGAATAAGACTGGTTAGACTAAGAGTACTGAACGAAGGTAACTGAGATAATATACTGAACATGCATGATTGAAAATATGATTACATAACTAAGTCTGAAGCATGATACGTGAACTGAAATGTTTTCATAAATGTGTGCAATAACATGAAGATGTTTAAATAGATGGAATTGAGAATGGAAAAGAGTCAATTTAAGGAAAACTATTACTTCAATCTGAGTCTGAGTTTGTAGAAAAAAGATGAGGATACTTGGTACGCATATTTGCTTCTACTTCCCAAGTATCTCCCTCAATGGACTTATCACACCATAGAACTTTAACTAAGGGAACTTTCTTGTTCCTTAGCCTATGAATCTGACGGTGTAGGATCTCAATTGGGATTTCTTCGAAAAAAAAGGCTTTCCTAAACACCTGTGCTTTCCAAAGGAAGAACACCAGTTGAAACACCAATACATTTCTTTAACAACAAAACATGAAACACCAAATGCACTGATGCCAAATCTATATGCAACTCTAGCTCATAAGCTACCTTCCCAAAATGACTCAAGACTCTATAAGGACCAATATATCGGAAACTGAGCTTCCTCTTCTTATCAAATCTCTTCACTCCCTTCATGGGTGAGATTTTCAAATAGACTAAATCACCAACATCAATATCAAGGTCTCTTCTCCTCACATCTACATAAGATTTTTGACGGCTTTGGGTTGTCTTAGGCCTCTCCCTAATAAACTAAACTTTCTTCAATACATCAAACACTAAATTTGGACCTATCAAAGTAGCCTCACCTGCTACAAACCAACCAAAAAGAGACCTACATCTTATCCAATTGAGAGCCTCAAATGGAGCTATCTAAATACTATAGTGATAACTGTTATTCTAGGCAAACCAAATCAAAGGTAAATGGTCATCACAACTACCTTTAAAATCAATAACACATGATCTCAACAAGTCTTCTAAGGTTTGAATGGTCCTCTCTGCCTGACCATCTGTCTGAGGATAAAAAGTTGTACTGAGATGAACTTAGGTACCAAGACCATTCTAAAATGCCTTTCAAAAGTGATAGGTAAATTGAGTACCTATATTTGAAATGATAGACAATGAAATCCCATTCAACTTAACCAACTCTTTAATTAAATCCTGGCATAATCCTCAGCTAAGTATGAAGCATGAACTAGCAAGAAATAAACTGATTTAGTCATTCTATCTACAATGACCCATATAGAATCATGCTGATAACATATATAAGGAAAAACCATCACAAAATCCATGTTCACTATTTACCACTTCTAAGTAGGGATGCTGAACTCCTACATTGTACCACTAGGTCTCTGGTGCTCAACTTTAACATGCTGATAATTTGAACACTTAGCCACAAACTATGTAACATCCTTCTTCATACCATTCCACCAATAGATTTCCTGAAGTCATGGTACATCTTACTGGATCTTAGGTGAATGGATTATAGCGCACCATATGATTTTACCAAAATTCACTGCCTCAAAACATCAACACATGGAACACATAACCTACCCTGACAACGCAACAGACCATCTACCCCTTGGGAGCCTTTACTTTTTGACCTCTGACTGACTCTTTCAATCTAACCAAACTGGGATACCTATCTTGATTTTTCTTTATTTCAGCAACAAAAGAAGATTCCAAACCATTCTGAACCCATACACTTCCTTCAGCTGAGTTAACCAGCCGAACACCTAATCTAGAAAGCTGATGAACCTCCCAGACTAACTTCTTCTTATCCTTCTCAATATGAGCAACACTACCCATATACAATCTACTAAGATGTAATACCCCGTACTTTTTCCTAGCTTGAATTTGTCCCTATAATGTTAAGGGATAGCTTCCAAATGAATAATATTTATTCTATGTGGAATTTTTAAGATTTAGACTTTCCATGGTGTGGGAAATTGAATAAACTTTCCATCGATACCAAATTTGCCTAAATCCGAACTCAGTGAACGAGTTATGGTTGTTTTAAGTTCCAGTCATAAAACATCGTGATTTGGGCCCTTAGCGCATCATGGAGATGCGTAAAATCATAATTGTCAATTTCAAGTGAGACTCTGTAATTTTGGCACATCACGAACAAGCCCAATTTCTCGTTTGGCAATTTCCAGTGTCACTTTGCGATACTGGCACGTCGCGTCAGTGGTCGATATGAAAAACAATAAGGGCTCCGTGATGGTGGCACATCGTGGAGGGAGCCCATTTCCAACTCGTCAATTTCCAGTGAGCCACCGCAATAGTGGCGCATCGCAGTGGTCCATTAAATCGGGAGCCAGTTTATTTTTAGAGTTTCATTTAGGGGTTTTAAAAGGGAATTTTGGTAAATCCCCAGGCCCCCAATCCATCCAAAATATAAGATTTAACATATTCCAAGGCATTATATGCTTATTCAATCCACTTTCTCTCAAAAGAAAACCCTAACCCATCAAAGCTTTCTCTCCAAGAAAACATAAAATCCTCCATAGATTTTTCAAGAGAGCTTTAAATTGAGGATTTTTGAAGCAAGATAATCAAGAACCCATCATCAAGAACTCAATAGGAATCCAATATTTTAGGTTTCTTCATCTAAGCACCAAATTAAGGTATGTGGGGTTATGAACACGGATACTTCTTTCATCCTTGTGCCCAAAATTAGTTTTTAATTACATATTTATATGATTTTGACTGAAATTACATGAGATTTGAATTAGGGTTCATACCCATTATTTTTATTTACAAGATTATGAGAATTCAAGTG